>NC_063450.1:49676034-49979903 GCF_020379485.1 Brassica napus | reverse complement strand
CAAATTTATTTAAGGAAACACACATTAATCTACATATAGATTTTAAAGTTGATTTGATTACATTTAACTCAAATTTATTTAAAGAAAACACATTAATTTAACTGAAAAAGACAAACATTAAAATATGGAATCCAATTTAATTCTCGGTGACATGGAAGTGTAATTAAATTTAAAAACTAAAGAGTATTTTTAATGAGTACTTCTCTTTTAATAATATAGATGTATGCTAGTCTCATTTCTTTTAAAACTTCTCGTCATTATGTTGTAGTGTAGATAATTATAACTTTTTTTGTTTTGAAAAAAGGGCTTTTTAGATAATTATAACTTAATAATAAAAAGCTATCATACCTTAAGACATGGCTGTTTCAAGATCACATGACCATCATAATAATTTGCAAACCCTAGAGTCTCTAACTAATACTAAGGTGGGGGTATTGAATTTAGAAATTTGATAGAATTTGAAGGAATTATGGTTTCCATTAAATTCTAGTGTTATTCAATTGTGTATTTTATCAATTCTTTTAAATTCATGTGTTATTCAATTGCGTATTTTACCAATTCATTTAAATTCTAGTGTTATTCAATATTTGCTAGATTTAATAGGAATGTTATTTGAAAGGAATTTAATGGAAAATGTAATGTAAAATGCAAAGGATCAATTCCTTGCTTTTACGAAGGGATTTGTTATTTATAGAACCAACTTGACCCCACGGTAACCCACTACGTCTTTAGAAGACATATCACCTACACCAGCCCAATTCCATGTCTCTCCTCTTCCAAAACCGGAACCGAAAAACTGAACTAGAACCAAACCAAATTATTCGAAACCAAAACCGGACCGCCTCAAATACCTGAATGGTTTCTATATTTCTATATCTGAATAACCGAATCGGAAACGGAACCGAACCGAGAACCGAACGGTACCCGAATATCCGAAAAAACAAGTTTCAACACTTTGATATAAAATATAATGTCATCAGTTTCACTCAACCCGAATGCCCATGGCTAGTTCACCCAAAAAGATTCTTTTAGTAAAAAAAATCTATCTACAAAAAATAAAATTTTCCCAAGTGTTTTATTTTGATAAAAAAATATCTAAGAGTTAACTACTAGTTGTGTATTTTTTCGTTATCATTCATAGCGTTAATATTACCATTTGAATTCCATCAAATTAATTTACATTCACTTAAATTCTATGGCAAAAGGTAAACATAAGAATTAGACAATTGCATTAAAATCTCATAAAATCATTTAAAATACTGCAAAAGTTATTACATGTAAATTTTTTCAATTCTTGAATTCAATACCACCCCCTGAATCAACAATCAGGAAGCTTTTCTTTTGGTGTCAAAATAAAATTAGAAAGATGAATACAAACTTTATTCCGGTGTTTAAGCAATGTGGCACGTGATGTGATATGAAGCATATGATGGGCATGTAATATGGACGTGAACCAGATCTTCTGTATAATTATTAAGCCAGACAGACCAACGTATCATTTTTGTACGGGAAATGATATTCGAATTGATCTCCGATGCATGATTTATACGTAGGAGTATATTTGCTGGGATTTGCACATAGTTTATTTATTCTTTTATCATTTAAATATATAAACTAGATCTCGACCCACGCAACCGCACAGATTTTTGTTTTCATTTATTTTATATAAATATTTTGTTTTCAATTCTAAATTAGTATATAATATAATATATGTGTCTATCAATTTTTAAAACATAATAAGTTTACGGTATATTTTTTTCATTGAATAGATAGTTTTAAACTTTCACGTGTATTTGTATCTTCTTCTATATATATATATTTTGGATTATTATTTCATTATTAAAATCGTAACTATATATATATAAAGATTAATAAAATATTGTTTTATTGTCATATTCAAAAATATTTTAACATTTCACAAATTTAAAAAGTTTTTTAAAAATTAAACTTTTCGCTTCATAGATTTATATTATCGAGTAAATAATTAAACATTTAGTTTTTGTTTAATTTTTAAAATAAACTATATAGTTTAAAATTTGTTTTCATTGGTCTAAGGTACTAAAGATTAATCATTGTTAGATAATATGATTTTTGTTATTTTTAAAAAAATCTTTATAATTTTAAAAATTAACATCGACAAATATTTAAATATTTAACATATGGAGGTATAGTATTACAACATTAAATTATATCTATTTAATTTATACTATCTATAAGTCCAATGGATTATCTACTCTTTAAATCCAATTATTGATAGTCCAATAAAAATTTCTGGTAGGCCCAAAATTTAAATGATAAGATTATATATTAAAAGTAACATGACTTTTTAGAAATAAGTCTATTAGGTCCATTTTTAAAAAAATCACACATGAATCAAAGTTGTGACTTCTGTTTTAATATATAAGATATGTCAATTTTTAAAAAAATCACACATGAATCAAGGTTGTGACTTCTGTTTTAATATATAAGATTAAACAACTTAAAGCAATTTAAATAATCAATTAAGGTTTAGAAAGGATATAACTTAATTTACAAAGCCTATCGAATAGATGATTTTTTTTTTTTTGAAGAGTAGAAGTTTTTTCTCTAACTGCGCTACTACTGACCAATTAAGGTTTGATCATTGCGATATCATTTCCTTCTATTGAGAGAAAGTTTAAGTTCCTATCATGATCAATGATACCTTAACAATTTCAAATGCATCTATTTACTTATCTTCATTGTCCTGTCTGTCTAGGCCTGGACGTTCGTTTCTGTAACGGTTCGATTTTCCTGATTTTTTTTTTCTAGAAATATATGAACTGTTCAATTATTTATGAAATTCGGTTCAGTTATTTTGGTTTTCGGTTCTGTTCAGATAACACCATTAAAAATTGGATAATATCCGATTAAATTTTGATTTCAAATTTTCTAATAATTTTGGAGAATATAGGGTCATTTGGATAAATTTAAATATTAAAAATTATTCAGATTATTTAGGTAATCTAGATAATTTAAATATTTGAATAATTTTCCTCTTGTAATTGGTTTATAAAGAGTATTTTTAAAAGATTTGGTAATTGTAAAACTAAATATAATTAATATTGTTAGATATATTTTGATATCTATTCAGTTCTCGGTTCGGTTTTGGTTTCTTCGATTCCAAAGATATAAAACTATGTTATCTGTGAACATTTGTTGATTTCGGGTTTGGTTTTCCGGTTTATATGCCCAGGCGTACTCATGCTAGCCTCAAAGATGATGTAGGGGTTGACATGGATGTCGTCTTTTACTCTAGTGGCTTTAGAGAGCCCATCTTCGGGCTTGAGACAAAGCCCCCATGCACCTTGGTTGCTCAAAGCTGGGGTTTCTTAACACGCAACTAGAGGAACATGTGTCAGTACAGCTAGCAAAAATTTCCGGAACCAACAACCAAGTAACCTCAAAAGTCAAAACATGCAGATTAAGGTTATCAAAGCTTAGCCTTCAGGGAGGGAATAGGAGGATATTTTTATGTTTTTTTTTTGACAAATAGATTGAGTTCACACATTTTTGATGATATACTACATAACAGGCTATTGGATCAATAACAACAGTACTCTTTAATTAACTTCATTTTATCGTAAATTACATATTCTTATACAGGAGCCAATGGCTCCGAGCCATAGCAACATAACACCTTGTGTATATATCCAAACTTTATTTTCTGCAAGAGAGCAATGAACAGAAGCCATACACTAGAGACTCTTCTTCTCTATATGCACAACGCCTCCTATTTACAGCGGGTGAAGCTTGGAATGTTGAGTGTTGTGTAAACGTAAACGTAAAGTAAATCTATAAGGTTGAAATGGAAGTGCAGCAAGTGGTCAAACTATCATCACATCTGGAGAAGATTGTTCACTGTAATAGCAACAGAGTTTGTTCTCTGCAAGTCCTGCAAAAAAAAAATTGAAACGCAACATGTTCTAGTATCAAGTCACTAGAATCTTAGAACTTTAACAATTTGGTACAACACCCATCACTTAAGGATCAATCATAGAGAGCACCCAATATGCACTTAAAAGTTACCTGGAAAATAATTTCATCTGGCACATGTGGCATGACTTCCCTCACTGTCTCGGCCATAGCTAGTATACTTGCCAAGCTTTCATTTGCTCCACTTGATACAGTACTTAAATGCAGACCACCTGTCCTTCCACCAGCACCTAGAGGACGCAAGGTTGTAGAAGAACTGGATGCTTGTGAAGGGTTCATCGGCCATAAACTCCAAGCAGCATCCTCAAGTGCAGTTTGAGCATAACTTTCCCCAACAGATGCAAGATGCCTCATCATCATCTGAACCCGCCCCAGTCCAACGGACCTAGACGCCGTAGAGGGACCAGCTACATCAACACCCTGACCTGACCATGTCTGTAGCCAGCTTGGATCCAATCCTAAGTTCCTATTTTGTGAAACAAAAGGGTGACAAATCGTACAATCCAACAAATCCAAGATTTAGTTTGAATATTGTTTTAAATTAAGTTATAAACAAATTATTAACTGAACCTTGAAGGATCACTTTCAATGGAGTTTGGCATCTCATGAGGAAACAATCCAGTGGCTAGTGGATGCCCAGGATTGTCTTGTCTTTCAAGCTGACGGGCTAACTGCTCATCAGTTGAGACTTCCACTGTTCTAGTGTTCACCTCAGTTTCAGTTCTACCGACAAAAAGAGGTTTACGACATGTAGGACAAGAATAAACCTCATTTAGACCTTGATCCAACCTGCCAGCATCAAAACATCATCATCATGATCAGTAGTTTCAGTCACAAACACTTGAGGCTGTATGTATCTAGTTAAGCGCACCAGGATCGCAGGCATCCAAGATGGAAAAGGTGGTTGCAGTGAAGCCTTTTAGCTTTAGCCATAGGTTCCTGATAATGTATCCAAGAGTTAGAGGTATTGAAACGGTATGGAAAATAACTCTACAGTGAGCAGAAGCATACCCGGCATATAGCACATTCATCATCATATGCCCGTAACTCTTCAGAAGTTGCATCAGGAAGGGCTGCATGGAGAGAGCCCAGAGCTATTCTCAGTTTGATGTATCCTTTCATTCGTTTCAAAATTGCACTGAGCAATGCCTGCCAAACCATAAAAGTAAAAAAAAACAGGTATAAAGATGCAACAATTTGAATGTTGTGCCAGGGCGACACTGTTACTTACACGTATGTTGAGAAACAAAACTGCATCCGCTAGATGAAAGGAAAGGCCATGCAGCCACCAGATATGCAAATAATGACCTAGTGCCATTACCAACGTAGCCATGTCCAGAAAGAAACCAAAGTTTCGGTTGAGGAGGCCCTTCCATTCCAACAGTGAACCTATCCAAAAAAAGATAAAAGAGTTTAACTTGAGATGTCCATGGAAATGCATCCCCGGGTTAACACAAAAATTATGGTATAACACTAGAAAAGAAAAGACCTGCTGTCATGGAATCGACAAACTTAGATCTTTGGCAGTCCGAGTTGTTCACTGCTAAGTGGTTGATCCACATATCAAGCAGTTGAAACCCATGAATTAACAGCGCCTGCAAAACAATCAGATCAGCTGTACATTTTGTTTGACCATGGCTACAAAAGAAAGACAGCATGTAGGATGAAGAAGACAACTACTAGTACTTGAGTACCTGCAAGGTCTCAAAAGCTATACTGCATGGCTCAAAAAGTAACAACAGATACACAGAAGAGCCAGTTGTATTGTATGTCATAAGGGAAAGCTTTATCCTGCAAAAATAGGAGGAAAAAATGTATTACTTGAAATTATCATTCAGACATAAATATATTTTGACAACATACCACAACATATCAACAGAGAGAACGAAGAAGAGCACTGAATACACACGAAAGTAAGTCCACGGTGTAGAAGAAGGAGATGCATTCAATCGTTCAAGCCGGTCTCTAGCCAAAGCTTGAAACATCTATTAAATGACATTACAAGATTCACATTAGGAGAATAATAATTCAGAATTTTGGTTATGGTAAATCAATATACACGCCAATGTTTTCAACAAACAGCCTACCATACCTTTAAAGTGCATAGAACAGTAAGCCAAACTGTCCACAGTACACCCTGAAATATTGTTGCGGGAATCACCAGCGGCAGAAATATACCCTACAAGGAAACGAGGATTAAAAGAGGATTCAATCTATTGACCCCTAGAATACATACAGGTATATGCATATATTTAGACCTCTCTAAATATATTTTAATATATTTTTCCTGCAGCTGATAAGATTTTTGAAAAACAGCAACAATCTCATACAAAATACAGAACGTAGGTTAGAGGAAGAACAGCTACCTTGTAAATGATGTAATTGGCAAGTCTCCCCACCAACTTTTTAGCTTCAGCGCCGTATAAATCTCCAAAAAACAAAGTCTACAAAAGACGCTTAAAAGGCATTATCTTATAACCACGTAAAATAACAAAAGACATTACCAGAATCAATTTAACAATTCGTAAGCCTGTTGACATTACTATAGTAATGAACAGCATGAAACCCCCGTATCTCTAATGGGAGATATTCAATTACAAGAAACGAGATTTTTTGAGTCTTACAGATCAAGAATACATCCTTCCTCTGCTGAGAACTTTACTAGCAGGTGTAAACTAATTAAATATTTTCACTTGAAACCAAACTAAGAACTGTATATTGAACTCTTTCCAACAGAAGAAAAAAAATCAGTGGTGAGGAACAAAAGCAGCAAGCAAAACCATTAGGAACAAAAGTAACAAATAATGAGACATATAAGTTGTAGATGAGGAGGCAAACAATGCTCAGCGTAAAACTATAGAGAAGTTTCATAATGAATCTAAGAAAGTTCCAAAGTCAAATTTCAACGATTTGGAGGGAGCCTAAGTTAACGAAAGTTAAATATCAGGAAACTATTGCTTTATATTGAATAAGAAGTGCTAAAAAAAATGTTACTCTTACCTTGAGAGAAAGTAGCAGAAGAACATACACATTGAGCACAAAATTTGTCAGCAGGGCGATTGTAAAGTAAGAACCCAGAAGCAGCTCAAGCGCATGTTCAGAGTCGTCTCCTAAAGAAATGTTCTTGGCTATTAGCCCATCTTCTCTAAGCCCAGCCAGAGACAGCTCTGTCCAGACTTGAAGCCCCACAAAGCTCAGAGCAGTTGATGCCACCGAGACTTGCAAGTACCTTATCCCCATTAGGAACTATAACAGATTGGCTTAGTCCCCACCAGAATCTCAACTTAATCATATTACCATAATGCCATCTACAGCAACAGCATGATCTCACATCAGTATATAAGACTTGGACAAGACAAAACAAACACAAGCCAAGTGAGAGCAAAAAAACAATGAACACCATAATCACACCCAAAAAAAACCAACTAGGTATCGATCACACGGCAGAAGATGAAAGAAAATATACGATTTAAAAAAAAAAAAAAAACTGAATTGACCATTTGCATCAGAAAGACAGAAACTTTTTGCAGAAAATTGAGCTGAAAACCAATAAAAATGGATACTTTTATAATTGAAGTACAGAAAATTAGATGCATAAGCTCTAGAGAAGAGAAGTCACCGCAACGAAAAAGACATGATCCCAGATTGAAACCCATTAAGAAACATCAAATTTAAATATAAAAAAAAATCGAAGAAACTGAAAAAGTTGAAGGAAAGGAGCTGGGGAGATTCAATGGAGAAAGCAAGCAAAGCAAGAGATCCAAAATGGATCGAATCAGCACAAAAACCTGAATCCGAGAAGCTGTCGATTGGATATTCTCTTTAGCAAAGGCCTCTCTGCATCTCTCTTCTTCTTCTTCTTCTTCTTCTTCTTACAAGGACAAAATCAATCTCTCTTCTTACAGAAAGAAAAGTATTATTATTACAAAAGTGTACGAAACTGAAAAAAAAAGCGATACGGTCAACACTGACCTTTTTGGGTTAATTTTCACTTTTCAACATTTGAAGTTTTTTTTTTTTTTTTGTCATCTGAAATTTACCTTCACCGTAAAGTTTAACAAAACAACCCCTTTAAACAAAGAGCCATAAACAAGACGAACACTGATTCCAAACCTAAACAAAGGCCAAACTAACACACCAACACATCTAGTATACCACAAAATTCCTTGAGAAGACAACTACAAGTCAAAGAGAGGCCAAACGTTTCTCACTTTCAAAGATACCCTGCAGCCAAAAAGGATAACCTGCTGCAACATAGGACTGAAGTCTTAGGTCTCTAGTAACACTTTGAGCAATAAGAAATGCACCTCTATTCCCGCTATTCATTTCTTTAGAAAACCTCCACCATTCAATCTTCCTTAGCCCAAACAAGATATCTGCACGCATTGCTTTGAAAGATGGCCATGCTTTTGGTCTTGTCACCGCACCAACAATCATGTCATCATCAACCGCAAAGATCACCCTGTTTAGCCTATGACTTACCATACTGTCAATCGCCCACATAAGAACTTGAAATTTCAATTCCTTCAAGTTGTTGAGACCAGTAAAAGCTCTCCTACTATGCAGCAATACCTTTTCTTTTGAGTCCCTTAACACCCAAGCCGCCCCTCCTAAAGCAAATTCCTTCTTCCAATGCACACCAATATTACATTTTAACCAAAAAACTTAAAGAGATTCCCATTTGAGCATCACCGTCTGCTCCACTCTTTTATCCTCTTCCATTCTAGTCTCTTCCATTTCAACAGCTAAAAACATTTGAAGTTATTAGAACATTAAATAAGAAAAGGATTTAATCATATCTATATACGGTTTTGGTGAAACCAAAAGCTCTACTTATATATTGTTTTCTCATTCTCAACATTATCTATACTATTATTTATGAAGTGATTTGGCTTATGTGTCAACCTCTCCTTAACATTAGATTTTCCTGCTTATTTTTTAATATTTTTATAATTTTATTTGCTTATTTGCTTATTTGATTTCTATACTATTATTTATGAAGTGATTTGGCTTATGTGTCAACCTCTCCTTAACATTAGATTTTCCTGCTTATTTTTTAATATTTTTATAATTTTATTTGCTTATTTGCTTATTTGATTATTTTGATTAATATTTATAGATCTGTCATATTTATAACGTAAAATCTACATTGAATAATGTTTATTTTTTTGCTTTACCGTACATAACACCAAGAATTGTTTAAGATAAATATACATTGAATAATGTTCTAGATAATAACGACAATGAAAACCATAATTCATTACGTTGAGGACAATATCTAATAATCGAAACCTGTTTGACCAAAATCATACTATACCAATAATTATTTAATATAAATATATACATATACATATACAACAATGAAAACCATAGTACATTACGATAAGGATAATATCAATACAACACTGACTCTATAATTTACCGACTATAGCTATATATATATATATATATCATTCGACTTTCTTTCGTTTACATCACCCTCAAATCAAAAGTTATAAACAGATCTTAAAACTTCTCAGCAGCAATAATAACTTGCCAACAATGTCTTTTTTGAGAAAAAAACCCGCTTCTCTTGTTTTTATTGGAGATATTGATCCGGCTAAAGATTGTTACAAGATTAAAGTCAAAGTGATAAAACTTTGGAATACATGGAAAAATTCAAAAATCGTTTCGATTGAATTAGTGTTGGCTGATATCAATGTAAGTATTGTATTTTACTTCATTATTGATTAGTATTAATTATATTGCTTAATGTCAGTGATTTCTTTTTGTAATTTTTTTAGGGAACGAGGATTCATGCTTCTATTGATGAACGTTCTCTTGGTAATTTTCGATCTAAGTTATCTCAAGGAGATTATTTTATTCTGAGTAATTTCACCATTGGTGACTATACCACAGAATATAGAACGAATCCTCTTCCTTTTAAGATTAACTTCTATAGAACAACCAAAATTACTCCTTGCGATGATTTTCCAAAAGAGTTACCAAATAATTACTTCAAAGATTTTAAGGAAATATTGGAATGCCAATATGAAAAAGAAGTCTTAATCGGTTAGTTTTCTATATCATATAGTTTTATTTATTTATGTGTCCTTATTTATAATATCTTTTTCACCGGTTCTTAATTCTAATATTTTGTGTTTTAGATGTTATTGGTGAAGTTGTGAATGTTGGACCTTTAGAAAATCTAATGGCAAAAGGGAAATCATCAACTAAGCTAGAATTAACAATTCGTGACATAAAGTAAGTTTTATTCAGCTTTTAATTTTATATTATTTTATTTTTATTATCTTATACTGTTTTGTATTTTAATATTTAGTGATACGCGTTTAACATGTACGCTGTGGTCTGGGTATGCAAAACAAGTATCAGATTTCTTTAAATCTAATGAAGCAGCATGTATTGTATGTGTTGCTCGATTTGTTTGTGTGCGAGAATTCAGAGGTATTTTCCCCCACAAAATCTAACAGCTAAATTGCTGATAATATATGATATTAATTTGTTGTTGTTATTTTGTTGATGTTTTAGGAGTTGTGACTGTTTCTAATGTATTCAATGCCACTGAAATTCTTTTTGATCCACAACTACCAGAAGTGCTTGATTTCAAATCTAAGTTGCCTAATGATGATTTGATTATTACTAGAGAAGCTTTTGATCCTAAATCTACGCCTCTAAAAGTAGATTTATATGATGAATTTTTCATTAAGAATCCTATAAAATCTATCCGTGCATTGAATGCATCGAATGAGGTATGTTGTACTTATTAAATATTTTTGGTTATAACTAATTAATGTCCATTGAAGTTATTGATGAATTCAGTTTTATATAAAGTTGTTTTGTTTGTTTTTATAGGTGGGAAAATGTGTTACCCTTTGCAAGATTGTTTCCATTGAAACCACTCCAAAGTGGTATTTTGTTGCGTGTGGTACCTGTCGGACGACAGTTCATCCATGTGAAGATGATCTTGATGATGATAGTCCACCTTTGTTTCATTGTAGCGGATGCAATGGAAACGTCTCTAACGTTGTGGCTAGGTATTTTGTGTTTAATATAAATTCTCATATATCATTTACGTGAATATATATTAATATTTAAAATTCAATGGTTTTATATTTTTGTAATTGTTGTAGGTTTAAACTTGTCCTTTGTGTTACTGATCATACGGGAGAAGCCGCTAGGTTTATTCTTTTCGATAATGTTGTTGTTCCCTTTCTCCATAATACTGCTATGGATCTTGCCGAAGAAGTTGCTGAGGTATGTTTGTTTATAAATCTTATACTTATAGATTATTTATTTTGTGTCTGTTTATTTGATTGTTTTTTGTTATTTTGTCTTTTGTAGGAAAACGCATCTGTTCTACCTTTATCATTAGTCAGACTTATTGGTAAAACATATATTTACAAGATTAATGTATCAGCTGATAATTTGAGGAGTCGTAAAACGACTTTTAAAGTTGATATAATTTCTGATGATGAAGATTTGATTAGTAAGTGGGTCAGTGAAGGTTATACTGGTCAGGTATTTGTTATTAAGAATACACGTCTATAAATCGTATTCTTGTGTTTGTTTATGACCTTTTATATATTTTTTATGTATATGTCTTGATTATTTACTGTTATGTATTTTAGGGTGGTTTGTTTATGGATTGCCAACGTAGTTTGGAAGATTCAGCTGAAGCTTCCCAATCTGATGGATTAAAGCGTAACGGTGATGCTTTCGATCGTGGAAATTTGGTTGTGGGGAAAGATGGAAATCCTAAAAAGTTGAAGAAGAATACAGAATAATTTTTAAGATTTGGATTTGTTTCTTTAAATTTAGAGGTTTTTACGTTTTGGATAATTTATATTTATAGTGTTTGTTATGGATTTTTTTATTCTGTGTTGGTTTTTACAATAAAGTTTGAAGTTATTCCTCTTTAATTGTTGTTATTTAATCATTCAATAAATCTTATATACTAAATCTTACTTATTTTTATTCCTTCAAGTACTGACTAAAATACCGATACATTCATTATTCAAGAAATCACTCCAAATTTACAAGTTAAATTTCTACTTAACACCAAATATACATCAATAAATATGATATAGTTAATTAGTAGAAACCCTATTCTACGAATACTCCATGGCCATGTTAGGATCAGAAAACGAAAACCTTTTGCATTATTTTATATAAATAGTTTTATTAAGAGCCACTCAAAAATCAAAAAAAATAAATAATTAAATAATAACTAAGATAGCATCAACTCTGAAAATTATTTGCGCTATAAACAAAATAAACGTTTAACAAAACAAAAAACCATTTTCTATGGGAAGAAACTAAATATTGCAAAATTTTAGAAAAAGAAAAATCATATAATTAGTTTAACAAAACGAATTATATAAAAATATTTATGAATCTTTATATATATATTGCTAGAATCTGTAAATCAATATATATATATTATAGAAAAAACTATCAACTTATTTTTATTATTTAAAAAGGAAGTTTTCTTTTCTTATGTGCTATGAAAAGAATATATGTATATATATAATATATATATATACATATAGATAATGTCTAAATGGCATTTATCCTAATCTATATCATATTATAATAATCTGCCGACTCCAAGATAGTATATATATTTCTCTGCAGACACTTGATGGACAATAGACACAAAACTTCTAAGCAAAGAAACTTCTAAGCAAAAAGAAAAGTCAAAGTTATGGGTCCAAAAAAAACAACACCGCTTCCAGCTTTTACTAGACGTATGTAAATATTATTTTGACTTTATATGTTGTTGGTTAACAGTATGTACGTTTTTTTAACAATTGTAAGTTTTCCTAATAGGCGTCACTACAAAAGCTCATGCTTATGCTCCACCAATACCAATGCAATGTGCCATTACCGGACGTATTGAAAAACAGATGAAAAGCAAACTTGCAAGAAAGAAAAGAATGAATATTTTGAAATACAAGAGATCACACAACACTGGTATGTTTTCTAAATTTTATATTAAATATAATATATTACTCAATGAAATTAATGTTCTAATATAATATATGTTTAAATTCAGATACTTTGAAAAAAACAAACGATACAGATGATTTCGTTTGTTTTGTGGCCACGGATTCAGAGTCCGACGAAGATGAAAATCATGTAAATCACAATCAAAGTAATGTTCGTAGGGTTCATCGAAAAAGAAAAAACACTCACTCAGATATATTACTTGATGAAGGAATATTTGCTCCCATAGGTCTCACTGATAATGGTAATTATGGTTCTCTTTTTGTAAATTCATCATCTATATTATATTAAAATATTAATTAAATTTTATCAGGTTATTATGACGATGGCGATCCGTCCTACATGTGTGATTATTGCCAAGCTTATATGTGGTTTGGCGAAAGAATAAATAAAAGATTTATAAGTGCCAAACCATTATTTACCTTGTGTTGCCATAAAGGAAAAGTCAAGCTACCTCTTCTTAGAGCACCACCTACTTCATTGTTGAAACTTCTTTACAATAAGGGTGAAATGAGGAATCACTTTAGAGAATTCATTAGAGCGTACAATATGATGTTTTCCTTTACTTCACTTGGTGGTAAAGTCAATAATTCCATCAATAATGGTGCTGGACCTTATTTATTTCAACTATGCGGAGAAAATTACCACTTGATAGGAGATATGTTGCCTGGCCCTGACAAGAATCCTGCGTTCCTACAACTCTATATACACGATACTGCAAATGAGATTTCAAATAGAATGGCTGCTTATGGGTAAATCAATTTTTTAACTTTTGAATTTATATATATCTTGGGGAATCTAATATGTCATCCTGATTTTGAATAGGAGAACCGGTTCGACGGAAAAAATCAAACGACAGATTGTTGAAATTTTGAAGAATATGTTGGATGCTAATAATTGTTATGTTGGTGCCTTTCGATCAGCACGTGAGAGACTAGAAGTTTCTGGTGCTGGTCGGCGTATGAGATTGGTTCTCGCAAGTGGAAGGTCCACAGATGGTAGAACATATAATCTTCCAACTGAAAATGATGTAGCAGCTTTAATTCCTGGGGATTTTGAAAAATCAATGGAAAATCGAGACATTATCCTTGAGAGTAGTACCGGAAAACTACAAAGAATAAGTGAGCTGCATCCAGCTTATTTGCCCTTACAATATCCATTGTTGTTTCCCTTTGGTGAGGATGGTTTTAGATTGGGCATAGACATCGGCTTCCTAGATAAGAAAGGGAGGAAAAGGAAAACGATAACCATGCGTGAGTTTTTTGCGTTTCGTATACAAGAGAGGTTTGGTGAATCTCCGATCATTTTAATGTCTGGAAGATTGTTTCAACAGTTTTTAGTTGATGCATACACTATGATAGAATCAAATAGACTTCGCTACATTTGGTTAAATCAAAAGAATCTTCGATCTGAACACTATGATAAGATCGTTGATGCTGTGGCCAAAGGAAAAGGTGATCTATCTGAACAGGGTAAGCGGATCTACATACCATCTTCGTTTACAGGTGGTAAAAGGTACATGATGCAACACTACTTGGACGCTATGGCCACTTGCAAGTATTATGGTTACCCAGATTTTTTTATAACAATAACTTGTAATCCCAAGTGGCCAGAGATAACACGATATCTGCAGAAACATGATTTGAAAACAGAAGATCGTCCGGATATATGTTGTCGTGTTTTTAAGATGAAGCTTGATAATCTGGTTGATTATTTGATGACCGGAACAGTCTTAGGTGAAATCAATTCGGGTAAGTGTTTGAAGTAATTATTATTTTAGTTGTCATAATTATCATTTACTTTCGTCAAACTTTAGCTTTCCTTTTTTTTTTGAAGACTCCTTTGTTTTTTTTTTGTTTATAGTAATGTATACAATCGAGTTTCAGAAGCGAGGTTTGCCGCATGCTCATATGGTAGTCTTCTTGAAACCAGAATCTAAGTTGCCGACAGGAGATGACATTGATCGGTTTATAAGTGCTGAGATACCAGATAAAGAGACAGAGCCGTATTTACATGAAATTGTTAGTGATTTGATGGTACACGGTCCATGTGGTGCTGCTAACATAAAAAATGTATGCATGCAAGAAGGCAGATGCACCAAATATTTCCCAAAGTCTAATAGCGCTATTACAAAAATTGATGATGGTGGTTATCCAATTTATAGACGTCGAGATGATAACAGGGTCATTAGGAAGAAGAACTTCGATTGTGATAACAGATATATTGTTCCTTATAACGGCAATCTATTGAAACGATATCGAGCACACATTAACATTGAGTGGTGTAACCAAACAAGATCAATTAAGTATCTTTTCAAATACATCAATAAGGGATCAGATTATGTTAGAGCTACAGTTGAGAGTGAAGATGGTAATGAAGAAGTCGAGGACGAGGTGAAAAAATATTTCAGTTGCAGGTAATAATTTTTTTATCTTATTTTAATAGACTTTATTTTTGTCCGCTTCATAATTATATAATGCTTATGTGGAAGGTACATATCTGCGTGTGAATCCACTTGGAGGATTCTTGCTTTTCCTACACAATATCGCTCAACGCCGGTGACAAAGCTTTCCTTCCATCTGCCTGGCCAACAGTTTCTTGTTTATAATGAAGATGACCCAATAGAGGAAGTGATATCTAAATGTACTATTAGCCAGTCTAAGTTCTTAGCTTGGATGGAAGCAAACAGAAAATATCCAGAGGCACGTGAGTTGACATATGCTGATTTTCCTACCAAGTTTGTTTGGGTCTTGAAAACAAAGGAATGGAAACCACGTGATAGAGGATTTGCAATAGGGAGGATAACTTATGTACCGCCGTCTTATGTCCAAGCCTATTATTTGAGGGTTTTACTCAATATAGTAAAGGGTCCAAGAAGTTTCGAGGAGATCCGAACGGTTAAGGGGATTGTTTATCCGTCATTTAAAGATGCATGCTATGCTTTGGGTTTGCTTGATGATGATAAAGAATATATTGAGGCTATTAAGGAGGCAAGTTTATGGGCTTCTGGGAAGTTTTTGAGAAGATTATTTGCTGTGATGTTGCTCTCTAACAGCGTTGCAATGCCAATCGATGTATGGAAGGCAACATGGGATATACTAACCGAGGATATTCTTATAAGGAAAAAAAGAAAAGCAAAGAATCCAAGTATGTTATATATTCTTTTATTATCTTATTACGTAGACCCTTGCATCTGCAAATAAATCTCTATTTTAACATTATTTTGTGTTAAAAACTGCAGATTTCACACTATCCAATGACCAGCTGAAGAATATTGGTTTGGCTAAGATAGAGAAATATCTGCGTAGGAATAATAATTCTCTGTCTAACTTTGAGAATGCTCCTGTGCTAGATGAAGAAGCTATTGATAAAGATAAAAATCATCTTATATTAGTTGAAAAAAGCTACGATCGGGAAAAGTTAAAAGAACTACATACCAAACTGATGTCCACTGTGACTGACGAGCAGAAGCGAGTCTATGAGACAATCATTACAGCAGTTGAGAGTGGTGTTGGTGGTATGTTTTTCCTTTACGGTTTTGGCGGTACCGGTAAAACCTTTTTGTGGAGTCTTTTGGGAGCTGCTCTTCGATCAATTGGTATGATTGTTCTAAATGTTGCATCGAGTGGTATTGCATCGTTGTTGTTACAGGGAGGGAGGACAGCTCATTCTAGATTTGGGATACCAATTGCTGTTAATGAATATACAACTTGCAATATCAGTGCGGGATCACATCAAGCAGAACTAATCAAAGAAGCTAGCCTCATTATTTGGGATGAGGCTCCGATGATGAGTAAGTACTGTTTCGAAACACTAGACCGGACTATGCGTGATATTCTTAAATGTGACAAGGTGTTTGGAGGTAAAGTTGTTGTCTTGGGAGGAGACTTTAGGCAGATTTTACCAATTATCGTCAATGGTGGTAGAGTTGAAACTGTTTTATCTTCCATAACCTCTTCCTATCTATGGCCTAGCTGTAAGGTTTTAGAGCTGACAAAAAATATGAGGCTTACAAGAGATGTAGATGGTGATCGATCGAGGGAAATTGAAGCTTTCTCTAAATGGATTCTCGACATAGGGAATGGGAAGATAAACGAGCCAAATTCTGGAGAAGTGGAAATAGATATACCTGAGGATTTACTGATAACTCAATGTGAGAACCCAGTGGAGGAGATTGTAAAAGACGTATACGGTATTAGTTTTCCCAACGAGCGCAACCCAAAATTTTACCAAGGAAGAGCGATACTGAGTCCAAGAAATATGGACGTTGACACAATTAATGACTATATGTTATCACAGCTACCAGGTAACTTTAACATAATTTTCCAGAAAGTGAATGTATTATTACTAAAATAATGTTCATGTTCTGTGTTATGCTTATTATTTTTTGGTATTCATGCGTTAGGTGACGAGGAAACTTATCTAAGCTCTGATAGTATTGATACATCAGACACAAGCAAAATAGACAATATGGTTTATACTCAGGAGTATTTGAATAGCATTAAAGTTTCAGGATTGCCTAATCATGTTCTGAAACTAAAGATTGGTACTCCTATAATGTTGCTTCGAAATATTGATCCTATCGGTGGTTTGTGTAATGGAACAAGACTGTTGGTGACTCAAATTGCCAAACATGTTATCCAAGCTAGACTTATAACAGGAAATAATGTTGGTGAGAAAGTCCTCATACCAAGAATGTTTGTTTCTCCTCCTGAAGCAAGATTCCCGTTTAGAATGAGACGTAGACAGTTCCCTATTGCTGTTGCTTTTGCAATGACAATAAATAAAAGTCAAGGCCAGACTTTGCAAAGAATTGGATTGTTTTTGCCAAAACCAGTTTTCTCACATGGTCAGTTGTATGTTGCTGTTTCCAGGGTAACGTCAAGAGATGGATTAAGAATTTTGATCACAGATGAGAAGGGAATACCACAGAAAAAGACCTTAAATGTCGTTTATAAGGAGATCTTTCAAAGTGTTGAATTGTCAGACTGATACTACTCATCGCTTTTATGCTTCTGTTTTATATTACAAGAGTCTGGTTTTGTTTTAGAGTTAACTCGGTTTTTCTTTTTGCCTATGGCTTCTTTTTTGTATTACAATATATGATCTGATTTAGTTTTCGAGTAAAGTTAGTTTGTTTGGCTTTACGCTTCTCTTTTTTATATTACAATTGTCTATGTTTATTATTTACGAGTGATTTTGTTTTGTAATTGAGTTTTTAGTTTATTTTCATAATATGAAAATATTTGGTGTATGATCGAAGTTGATTATCTTGAGTATATAAACATGTTTGTGATTTAGAAATATACAACATATATTAAAAGATTTTAATGTTTACAAATATGATATTTGAACCGTGGGTTGCTTTCCTTTCGAACTTGATATTTGATTTTTTACAGTTGGTTTAATTGTTTTCCAGAAAAGGTTTTAACCGGCCAAAGCATGTAGATATTGTTTTCGAAAATTATGAGGATTGTCCGACCAGTAGAAATCAAAGCAAATACAAATTGGTTTTCTTTGCATGTTCTGAATTCAGAGTAATTGAATTGGAGAAAGTTAAAAACGTTAAACAGACAAGTACACATGCAACCAACCACATACAAATATAAAATCCTCGAAAAAAATTGATCAACTAAACAAATGAATAGATAAGAAATTGGGAAACTACGATTCCTAAAAAAATCAGCGGTTGACAGCGATGTGACAGATACCACCGGCAATTAGTGAAAATGAGCGGCGGCCTCGGCGGAAGGACAGATACTACCGACAGTTAGTGAGAATGAGTTCGGTGGCCTCGGCGGAATAGTGCTAACAATACAAATTTATGAAAAAGACATAGATCTGGAAGAAAAAAATAAGGAAGGAGAAACAAGAGGAGAGAAGAGTTACAATAAGTTTACAGAAATGAACGAAGGGGAGACAAGAAACAGAAAAAAAATAATGAAATACAGGATAAAAAAACTTGAATCAGAAAAAGAGTAAAAAAAGACACCAAAAGGCAAAAAGAGAGAGCACAAGAAAGATATATGTCACTTGACTTCAAAAAATATAAAATATCTGTCGTTTGGTAAAATTTTTCAACATCTTAATAATGAAAATCATGTTAATAATGAAAAAGCCCATCCCATTGAATTAATTTCCTCAACACTTGATAAGAAAAGTCCATCCTATTGGGTTAATTTCCCCCAACATCTTGATAATGAAAAGCCCATACATAATATAAAATAAAATATTGCAATAGACCCAAATTTTGAATGTTTAAACCTAAAAATAACACATAAAATACTTTAATTAATTAATAATTACCCTGATAAAAAAGTAAAATAGGAAAACATATGTTAGATTTAATATTCGATATATATCCGCCGCACAGGGTGCGGGCAATTACCTAGTTATTGTGTAATTATATGCTAACGTAGGTTAATTGCTAAGCGAAGATTAATTAATTTTATTTTATTTTCTAAAGCAATCATATAAATTTGATTTGACACCTGAACAGATTTGAATTTGACCCAATTAATCTGATTTTTTTACAGTTTGCGAATATTAACCAACACGAGCCCATGTAAGTTTAAACTATGTTTGGGCCAAGAACTTTACAGGCCCATTTATTAACCCTCAATCGATTCATTATGTTCCAGAAAATTCTCAAGACCTTCCTCGCCACGCCAATCTCCGATCAATCTCATCGCCAATTCAAAAACCCTTTCCCGATCACGCCGTAGTCCTCCTCAGAGGAGAAAAAGAAGAAGATGGGAATAATAAGGAGCAGCTTCACATTCCTGACGGGAACAGTGTGCGGGATCTACATCGCTCAGAACTACAACGTTCCTAACATCAAAACCCTTGGTCGTTGCGCCGTCTCAAAGGCGAAGGAAATTGAGGAGCTATATCGCAAGCCCAAGAGCAGAGACGACGCTTGACAGATTCCACTTTTGCTTCTCCTCTCTCGTTCTTTGTTTAATTTTTATTTTTCGTTTCTTTTGGGAAGGGGTTTCGACAATCACATAAAAAAGAGCAAATTGAAAATTCTTTTCTCAGATTGCTGCAGTTTTCAGCTGATTTGATCTCTTTAATTGTGCTATTATGTTATTTGGTTTTGAAGATTTTGATCTTAAACCATGGTTGAGTAGCATAGAACGAAGGTAGTTCTATGCGTTACTTTGTTGTGTCATACAAACCTTTAGATCATGAACATCTTCAGAGTTCATACGTTAATCTCATAGCAGGTATCGTTTGTACAAACTTCAAAACCTTATGTGACGATGATGAGTTTTGCACCACGAGTAACTTTCTTCACTGATAGAAGAAACAAAGCATTTAATAACATGTTGTGTTGGTTTAGCATATATAACAAGAGAAATTTTTTTTTTTTTTTTTTTGTGCAACGATATAACAAGAGAAATAAGAAATCATTTATAAAGGGTCTTATACCCAAAAACAAAGCATCCAACATAAAGAGACATAAAGAGAATACTGACTAAGAAGACTTACGATAGGGGGATTAGCTCAACAAAGCTAAAATGCACATTTAAAAAAAAAAAAGTAAAAGAACAAACCATCAATGTAACTCATCATGAAGAGGAGGAAGATGCATTGTTTTTGAATATCATCTTTGCAGTGTAGTCCACGAGTGAAGTTCTCTGCAAACACAGCTCCATCTGCTTAGCCTTTAGCTTCTTCAGCTTCTCCTCCATCTCCCTCTTCTTCGGCCCATCCCCAACCATATCCCAAACCGCACTTACAGTAGACTCATCCAAACCCAAAACACTCACATTCTCCGCCTTAAAGAACAACGCCATTTCTCTACTAGATGATAGATGAGTGTCCACAACACTCACCTTCTTCTGTGTTTCCACCTCTGCTTCTTTCTTAGGCGTTGAAAGCAACTCAACCTCTTTCGACTTCTTCCTCGGTTTAGCAGGAAGCACACCATCACTCCCCCAAATCTTTCTCGACAGCTCGAACGTTTTCTGCTCAAGATCTTTGGCATATGTGATCTGATCCTCAGTCTTTCCTCTCTTAAGCGAGTTCTTCACTATATTCACAAACTTCTTCTTACACCTCTGGAGCTTCGTAACGATCTGAGCTTTGGAAGCGTTGAAGTCGATCAGCGTCTTGACGTAATCGCAGAAGGCGTCCATGTTCTCGGAAGGGTCTCCTTTAGTTGAAGTGAAGTCAAGAAAGCCTTGAAGCATCGCGATTTCGTCAGTCTCGCTGAACAGCCTCTGGAACATCTTCTTGGCTTCTTCTCCTGAAATCTTCTTGACCTCTTCATCTGCTGCTGATGTTGAGGGCTTCTTCTTGGCTTGCTCAGTTGTGGTTGATGTCTTCGCCTTCTTCTTAGGCTCGTTATCCGCTTGCTTCAGAGAACGCTTTGGTGTAGAGCTCTCGGGTAGAGTCGCTGGGATCGGTTTGGTCACGACAGCGTTGAGAGGCTTGGTTTTGGTCGCAGGCTCGGAGTCTGAGTCGGATTCTGATTCTTCTTCGGAGTCGGATTCAGGCTTCTTGGCAGGAGGAGGAGGGGCAACAGGTTTCTTCTGAGTGAGTTTGGACTGGACATCGCCGGCTTCGTCATCGGAAGAGTTGGATTCTTCTCCAGATGAACCAGACTCTTCTTCTTCTTCCTCTTCGCTGGAAGATGCAACTGGAGGGTTCTCGATCTTGTCCGTCTGCTTCGGTGCCATCGAACAAACGTAGAAGAGAGAGAGAGTAGTCTTTCAGACCGCAGATCTTACCCTGTCGCCGTCGATTTGGTTTGCTTTTAGGTTTGTTAAGAGTTAATGTATCGTTAGGATTTGGTTACAAAAGCTACATTTGTTGGACCTTCGCCAAGGCCCATGTGACCAACCGTAACGTAATAAATAATAGTCTGCACTTTCGGTCCTGAGAGATTATTGGAGTTAAACGAATCCTTTAACGGGTCCTACGGAACAAACGCCGTGGTTTTTTCCTAATAATCCACACAAAGTTTGCCGTGTTATGTATACAAGATTTTCATTCTCTTTAACCATACAGAAATAAATTTGGCTTCGGAATTAGGCCACAACTTAGTTTTCTAATGACTCCCTCCACCTGACTTTTAATATGCTGAATTTTACGATTATTTTTAAAATGTCGAATGATATATATCCACATTACAATTATTAATAACAACGAGCGTTGCGCGGGACGGTGGCGAGCAGCAGGCAGCTACCAACCACCGGACGTGGGGAGTTCTATTGAGAAAGAGAATTTGTTTGTTGTTCAAAAAAAAAGAAGAGATTTTGTTCGTATTACAATTTTAAAATAAAAGCAAAAATTATTTGGATATTGGTGCCGGCAGATTAGTATTCATGGAGGTTAAGGATTTGAAGTAAAGACTAAAGAGTCTGACGCTACTTAAGGTTTGATATATTCAATTTGGACTTATACCTTGGGGCATTTTCGTTTGGACGTTTATGTTTCTATTTTATTTAACCACCATGTTGTTTAATTAATCAAAATAGAACCATAGAATATATTACAAAAGATAATCTAATTTCAACGTCGCCCCTTTGTGTAATTTGACTGCAAAACAAACAGACCTAGAAAAATAATCAGATGAAGACGTGCCTCTAGCTAAGCTGACCTTCTTTTTTTTTTTTTTTTTTTTTTTTTTTTGCTAAGCTGACCTTCGTATACATATATTATAGTTTTTCTCTAAAAAATAACAAATAACACTCGAGTTTATAATATATTTGAGTATGTAGACCCACTTATATGCAGAAGTGTTCTTACCTGCCTCTAACGTGCTGTCAACTCCTACGAACCCCCAAGCGTTACTACAAACCCTAATAATATGTTATATAACATTAAGTTGTACAATCCAATGCATATAGCCCCGCTTTAATACAAGTCTTGCATGATCAATCAACTGCAAAAAGACCAAAGAAGTTTATCAAAGAAAATGGCAACCACCACCACCACCACTAGTCGCAGAGTTCGGCCTCCGTCGCCGAATATTAACCGGAGCAGGAGTACAACCTCCTCGATCTCTCTTCCGGTGTCTTTAAATGCCTCATTCTCGTCTTCTGGTTCATCCTCTTCTTCCACTTCTCCCTCCAATACAAGCAAACGTGTGATGATAAGCAGATCACAATCCATAACGAGATCTTCCAGACCCAACCCGGAATCAAAAGAGATGATCCCGGCAAGGAACAGCGAGTCAAGAACTCACGAGGTGAACAACGGTAGAACCAGAGAGGCGTTTGCTCGCTACTTGGAGCAACGTGAGCGTGGTAGTCCTCGTAGTAACGCTTCAGGGAAAGGTGTAAAACCGGGAGCTAGCTCACCATCGGCATGGGCATTGTCCCCAGGGAGATCAGTTTCGACGATGAAAACTTCTTTGTCCAGTTCAATTCCGGCGACTTCAATGTGCCACACGCCGCCTGAGTCACCGGTAAGCGCGGCCAAGATGAGAACCAGTGGCCGTGGAGCCGTGGCAGGAGTTTTGAAATACTTTAAGGCTCAGAAGAAAGTATCTCCGGTTCAAGAGGAGGAGTATCACCGGTTTAGGCTTCTCCACAATAGATTAATTCAGTTAAGGTTTATTAATGCAAGAACAGAAGCTACTATGGCTAACCTTAAGGTCAATGTTGAGGTACAATTTAAATTGTTAATTTCATTTGTAAATGTATAATATGCATAGAATTGATAAATTAATTTGTTTTGTATGAATTATTTCAGGATCAATTGTTTTGGGTTTGGCTTAGGATAAACAAAATTAGGAACTACGTAGTTGAAAATTTAATTGAAGTTCAAAAGCTACGTCAAGAAATCAAACTACGTCAAGTTCTGAGCCTTCAAATGCCTTTACTCAATGAATGGTCCAAGCTGGATGCAAAAAACTTGGAAGCGTTGAGCAAGCTAACTCGAAAACTGCATGCTTTGTCTGTTCGTTTACCCCTCCTACATGGTGCAACGGTAAGATAATTTTCTTTCTTTGAGTAAAACAATTGTATAAGATAACCATTTTGTGTAAATAATAAGGGTAAAAGTTACAGGTAGATGTGGTGGCCATACATGAAGAAATGGTCACAGCTATAGAAGTCATGGATGAGATAGAAGACATTGTCATCAAGTTTCTCCCACGAGTAATTCCAGTTTATTTATTGAGATATTTTAATATTTATTATATTGAATAAGGAATTAGATTAACAATTTTTATGTGATTAAATATCAGCAGGTTGAAATAATCCTATATGAGATGACAGAATTGCTCAGCATGTTCAAACAAGAATTGTCATATTTTGAAGAGTTGGAGAAGAGCCTTTTCCTTATTCCCGTCTTTGCGGTAAATCATATATTATTCTTTTCTTATCTATGTTTGACAAGCCCGGTTTAATCCATTACTTGAGTGACTGGAGTAGTCATCGGTCAGAAGTGGTTTGGTTTTGAAAGCTCTAAAAGCTTAAGTAGTGGTGAATTTTTGGTTTCAACAGGCGAAGGAGAGTAGCTTAAAGGTCCATATTCTCCAGAAGATTGAAGAAGATAGAAAATCTTTGCAACATTGATAATAGCGTTTCTCTAGTGACTCAAAAATTGAGATGTGTAATTAAATGTTAATTACATTATACATTGTGCAAACTGGTGACTCTAGTCTGTATAATGAGGTAATTTAATAGAAATACCACTTTTTATAAAGATCTAGACGATATTTGATCTAAAGATCTAGAAGATGTTTGGTCGTTGGAGAAGAAGGGCATGTGTATGTAGGTTTCAGAGTGGCAATTGTGTCTTTATAACTCTGCCTCAGACATGCAAACACATAAGTGAGGGTTGTTCTAGAAATAGCCGGTCTTGTTTGTTGAAGCAATCATTTTATACTACAAAGAAAGATGTAACAAAAGATCATCGTGCAAAACAATTTTAGAAACAAAAAAAATGGTATGAACAAACGACCAGTTAACATACAACAGACAACATACTATATTAACTTTGACTAATAAGATTATTACATTAATTAGTTACAATGACACAAATATTCTCCTGCTACAGAAAACAAATATATCAAATCAATTTGACTAGAGAGTAGATCATATTCGAACATCTGATTAACACCTGACTAGGCTGTCTTTGTTTATATTGACCACCTCATAGATTTATTGTGCTAGTATTGAACAAAAAAGAAATATTTATGAGAAGTATTGAGAACCAAAGACTTGGTTAAAGGTTAAAACAGCATGTCGTGTATTAGAACCCAATGTAATGGGTTAGAAGAATCACAATGCAATATTTAAAAATCCAAAGAAATGTGGTTTCCTTGTTATGTGACTTAGCCTTGTAACATTGGTTGCCACTAAGAGAAGCCTTCATCTAATCTTTTTTTTTTTTTCCAAATCCTTCTTAATTCTAATCCTCATTATGAGGTTAAATTTTTAAACTTTTGGTGACAAATCACAAGCATCTTTTTTCTCCTTTATAATTGCTTCTAAGTAAATTTCTATGAGCTATTGCTGTTTTATATCCTTTTTATTAAGCTCTTTGAGCATGAATAAGCTTGCGTTTGATTCTACTACACCGAGGACCACTATGCCATTATATGTCCATTATAAAACTAACCAAGACTAACCAAGACTTTTATTTATTGAAAACAAATAGTAACGAATGTCGATATATATATATTATTATTTTTGTTAGGAAAGGTCGGCAGCAAAAACTCTCTTTTGTATAAAAAATATCTCCAACTCAAACCTATTTTTTTCTCTACAATTCTCAATAAAATAGAATCTTTATTATTGGATAAATTTTGTTCCAATAGTTTACTCTATTATACTGGTCTAGTGGAGAAGGTGTATATGTGCCGTTTCAGTAATTAAGATGTCTCATAGGAAGGGGCTAATTAAGATGTCTCATAGGAAGGGGCTTATTGTATTTGTTCCAACAGTTGTTTCATTACACATGTGAAGGTTACAAATATTTGTTGCAATAAACAAACGACCAGTTAATATAAACTTGACATTTAGAAAACGTTGGCAAATGATTACATACTTATATAACAATTTTTTATTTATTTATTATGGTACCACTGTGACCGCAGCACATAAAGTGCCACACAACATAGTTTCTTATCTTTCTACATAAATTTATGCATAAAAGGGACGCAAAAAGACGTGAGGAAGGTATAGGTTCATGGGTGCAACTAACAAGAGCAAGCAAATAAAATAACAATAATTTAATATTTTAGAATGGAGATGATGAACTAATTTATTAATTAATATAGAATAAATAGGAATTAAGAGAAAAACATGATTAAAATAATGCTAAAGAAAACTTCATTCTTTTAAATTTTAACCTACACTCCCCTCTGTCACTATGATAATAAAATTTCTGGCGAGAACAAAAGAGTATATACCAGGAGTGATCCATGGCATTTGACTTATTATTTCCAACCATTGTTTTTGACATAAGAAAGATTCGGTCATTATAAGAAGCCATTGATTGTATCCGAGATTGCCAGCACGAACTTGGTTCTTCTTCTTCTCCTTCTTTTCTTGTTCAGTGCCTCATTAACAAGCATAACTTTTCTCTTCTATCCATTTCTCTCTTGGGTTTTGGGTAAAGTCTCAAACCCTTTATTCACCAGGTAGGTTCAGTATTTGGGTTAAGATTGACTTGCTTTATGTTTCATAGTCTCTGCAGTTGCAATGTTCTAAGAGTTTGCATTTTTCTTGGAAAGTTTGAGATATTTCGCTTCTATGGTTGTTTGATGTTGCTTTCTGATCCGTTCCAATTTAGACTCTGAGACAATTTGACTATTAAACCCAAGATCTTGTCTATTTGTTCGTGTTTTATGAACAGTATACCCTTTTTACGTCATTGTGTGTCGCAATGTCTGAAATGCTTAGAGTGTGCAGGGTAAAAAGCAACAACAAGATAAACATTGAGTAGCTCAATGGAATATCTCGCCCTTCCTCCTCCTTCTCCTTCTCCTTCTTCGTTTCGTACCGTCTTCGTGGCTCTTAGTGGGAGCAGGAAAAGCAAATATGTCGTTACATGGGCGCTCGAAAAATTTGGTCCAGAAGGAAATGTTGGCTTCAAGCTACTTCACATCCATCCAAGGATTACTTGTGTACCTACACCTAGTAAAGCTCCAACTTAGACTCCTACTTGTGTTTCTTTCTTGCAAACTTCTTGTGTAGACTTTATTGTAACTGTTGTCAATTTCTTAAGTGGGAAATACAATCCCTATTTCCGAGGTACGAGAGGATGTGGTAACTGCATACAGACAGGAAATACTGTGCCAGTCTGAACTGGTGCTTACACCTTTCAAGAAAATGTTCGAGAAGAGAAAGGTATTGTCTTTGGTATATGTTAGAAGTCCACATTTGTAGTTAGAGGATTAATGAACGAAGACCAATCTATTTATCGCCAATTATTTCTAAGTTGGAAGCTAATGATAAGCCTGAACTTAAATTCTGATACCATTACAAGATATCTTATGTTTTGCTTTGCCTACTAAAATCAAAACCTATTTTTTTATGAATTACCTTGAACTAAAGGTTGCAGTAGAAGTTCTTGTGATCGAGTCAAATAATGTGGCAGCCGCTATAGCTGAAGAAGTTATTCGGAATTCAACAGAAAGACTTGTCATTGGAAGCTCATCCCGAAGATTTTTCTCAAGGTAAACACTACAGATCAGTGACCTGCTAGCTTTGAACCTATTGTTTTTTCTACTAATGAATCTGCTTTGAAAATTCCAGGAGAGTTGATCTGTGCTCAGCCATATCAGCATTGATGCCAAACTTTTGTACAGTCTTTGTTGTTTCAAAAGGAAAATTGTCAAGCGTCCGGCCAGGATACTTAGACGCAAATGCAAGTATAAGAGATGATACCTCTAGCAGTTCTTCCCGTCCCATCTCAGGTCATTGACTCATCATCAATGTATTTGTGTGATAATGCTCTACCAAAAAATGGTGTGTAGGTCTAATTGTTCTACCCTCATTTCTCTTCTAGAATCAACAGATGGAACTTCAAGTGCAGGTGACTCTTCCTCTAGTTCTATATCCCTTCCGGTAAGGAGATTGCAACATTTAACGACTGCTGCAAGACAAGCTTCAGCTCAAATGGAAACGAATTCTGTTGGCTCGGAAGTAACCATGTGCATGTCTATGGATGTTTCACGTACCAATAAAAGCAGCATGGATACTAAATCACCTTCGACTCCAGGGTTGAGAGATAATGAGGAAAGAAAAAAGGCAATGAGTTCTTCTTCTAGCAACCTTGAATATGGGAACGCCACTCACTCTCGTTCTTCTCAACAAGCTTCCAGCATGTGTGATAATATAAGTGAACCATCTTATACAAGTAACCAGGTATAAAATGGAGTTGTAATTTTGATTACGGCCTTGTGAAATGGAATAATAATAACATGTTTTTTGTTCAGCTAAACCTAAGCTTTGAGGTTGATAAGTTGAAAGCTGAGCTTAGACACATTCAAGAAATGTATGCCGTTGCTCAAACCGAAATCTTTGATGCTTCTCGAAAGGTAAGGCTCACATAGTCTCACATATCTTTTCATTTGATGAAACCTATTAACTTGTGCTCATTTTTAAAATTTGTTTCAGCTTGGTGAGATTAACCAACGCCGGTTAGAAGAAGCCAGAAAGCTTGAAGAGATAAAGCTAAAGGAGTACGAAGCTAAAGAGTTGGCAGAAAAGGAAAAGCAGAACTTTGAAAAGGCGAAGCGAGATGTAGAGAGCATGAGAGAAAAAGTGGAGAAAGAAATAGCACAGAGAAGAGAAGCTGAGAGGAAAGCCATTCGTGATTCTAAAGAGAAAGAGAAGCTTGAAGGCACACTTGGGACTCCCCAGATGCAATATCAACACTTCACTTGGGAAGAAATTGTGGCTGCAACTTCATCTTTCTCAGAGGAGATGAAGATCGGAATGGGAGCTTGTGGAGCTGTTTACAAGTGTAATATGCATCATACAACCGCAGCTGTCAAAGTTCTGCATTCCCCTGAAAGTCGTCTGTCCAAAGAATTCCAACAAGAGGTATGGATTATGGAACTAGGCTTAAGTACCGGTTCTGTCTTGGTACCTAGGCCTATGAATTCAGTTTTTAGGTTTTAAAAATATAAGAGCCATTCAGTTATTTATGAAATTCGATTTCGTTTTGGTGTGATTTTTTTGGTTCTCGGTTTCATTTGAATTACAAGTTTGGAATCAACTAATATGTGACAAAATTTGGATTCAATTTGGTTTTGGGTTTTTGGATAATTTCCAATAATTTGGATATTTGAGATGAAATATTTGATAATTTTGATAAATTTAAGTATTTTGGATAAAAGAAAACTATTGAGATAATTCGGTTCTTTCGGGTAATTAAAATAATTTTAAAATATTTGGATTAAAAATGTTTGATAATTTTAAAACTAAATATAAAGTATAAACTCTATTTGGATATATTTGAACACTAGTTCGGATTCGAGTTAAGTTTTTTCTGGTTCGGTTTTAGTTTCTCGGTTTATATGCCTATGCCTATTGGTGCCCATACTTAATGGAAGATGTCTGGTTTTAGCATATATGTCTTTTCTTTTCTAGGTACCTACATTGATCTCTCTGATTTCTATACTTTGCAGCTCGAAATCTTGAGTAAGATTCGGCACCCGCACTTGGTTCTCCTTCTAGGAGCATGCCCGGAGCAAGGAGCTTTAGTTTATGAGTACATGGAAAACGGTAACTTGGAGGACAGGCTATTCCAGGTCAACAACACTCCGCCACTCCCCTGGTTTGAGCGGATTAGGATCGCTTGGGAAGTCGCAGCGGCTCTTGTCTTCCTCCACAAATCAAAGCCTAAACCGATCATTCACCGTGATCTAAAACCAGCAAACATCTTACTTGATCACAACTTTGTCAGCAAAGTTGGAGACGTTGGACTCTCAACGATGGTTCAAGTCGATCATTTATCAACTAAGTACACTATATACAAACAAACAAGCCCTGTAGGGACGATAAGTTATATGGATCCTGAGTATCAACGTACAGGAATGATATCATCTAAGTCAGATGTTTATTCGTTTGGAATAATACTTCTTCAGCTTCTCACAGCAAAGCCGCCTATGGCTTTGACACATTTTGTTGAGAGTGCGATGGATAGTGACGATGGGTTTCTAAAGATCTTAGATCGGAAAGCGGGTAACTGGCCAGTTGAAGAGACCCGTGAGTTGACAGCATTGGCTTTGTGTTGCACTGAGCTACGAGGGAAAGATAGGCCTGATTTAAGAGATCAGGTTCTTCCGGCGCTTGAGAGCATGAAAAGAGTAGGTGAGAAGGCAAGACATTCAATCTCCGGGGTGCCAACACAGCCTCCAAATCATTTCCTTTGCCCCTTACTTAAGGTAACCCTACATAATCTTCGTTCTTTGTTATTGGTTACTTGCAAGTCAAGTAACTAGTAGTGGTTTTTTATTGCCTAAGCTGGAAGTGGTTGTGAACTTGTGATGAAAATGTGAGAGCTTGTTCTATACAATGCAGGACGTGATGAACGAGCCTTGCGTTGCAGCTGATGGATACACATATGACCGTCATGCGATAGAAAAGTGGCTTGTGGAGCACGACACGTCGCCGATGACTGATTCACCCTTAAATAACAAGGACCTTTTGCCCAACTATACTCTTTTTACAGCCATCATGGAGTGGAGGTCTAGACTGAAGTAAAGCCAAAACTGTCTAGAGTTTTTTGAGTATAGAAACGGCAAGATGTTCTCAGACACTTTCTTCTACAAATCTATGTTTTCATTCTTTGTCTTTCGTCTCTATCTTTCATTACACAAAAAGAAACAGTAGCATTCTGTCTCAGATTCTCCATTGATAGAAAAGGACTTGAGGGGAAAGGTTTTAAAATGCAATGAAGAATACGAAAATAAGACGGACTGCAGTTTCTGAAGGGTATATAATGTCTGCTGATATAAGATACGACGGTAAAGCATAAATGAGAATCTGAGTTCCATTTGTTCTTCTCTGTGAACACTTCCTGAGTATAGACACGTTATTTTCAATCTAGTGAGCACATTAGAGATGTCCTCATCTGATCTTGCTTACAACTGACCAGATGTTCAGTTCAGCTTGATTTCAAATGCCAATTCCTAACAAACTTCTTTGGTCACATCACTAACGCCCAACAGATGATTGCTGACCGACACGAAAGACCCATTAGTCAACATAACAAAATAGGAACCATGTAACGTCCTTTATCCAAGAAAAGAGAAGAAAGAAAAAGAAGGTCGAACATGTATTCTCGTAAAACAAGACATTTCCCATATAGACGTAACAACTTACAAACAAGGCAAAGAACGTACAACATAAGCTGAGAATAACACAACAAAACATGGTACCGTGTGACAAGAGAACCACACTCTTGCACATTATTTATGACAAAGGGAAAAAAACACTATGTGAGATCGGCTTCCCCCTTTTATTATCCACCCTAAACAAATTATTATAGTCTTGGCGTAATTTAAGTAGTGTGTTGGGTTCCCCGGGTGCGGTCACGGTCGGTGCGGTGGTCACGGTCCCGATCGTGTTCCTCACCTGTATGTTGTTGTCCATAGTAGTAAGCTCTGTCCTTCATATCCTGAGCCTTGCTTCCCAGCTTCATCCTTGCACTGTCCAACTTATCTGACCCCTGTGGGTGCTCTCCCGTTGCATACCTATCCAACGCACACAACCACACATATATGCATCATATTACGTACAGATTTACATTAATATAATAGACACAGACATAACAAGCCAGTCAACTAAAGGCATATGTCGTTATGGTCAAGATAATATCATATCAGATACGTTACCACTTGGCAAAGCATATTTTGTATCGATAATTCATTATTCATATAAACACATATTCTACCAATGTAAACACATGGTAAGTGATTACTTACTTGTAGATCCAAGAGAAGACCGTTATAGCTGCAATGCCAAATCCACCAGAGGAGAGAAAGCCGGTGATCAGCAGTGCGACGGTGATGAGAGCGGGGACTAGGATTGGGCTAAAGATAACAAGCAGTGGAGTGGCAACAATCAATGCAATGACCGTTCCCACAAGGGTGAGACTGGAGAGAACAAGGAGAGATCCACCTGCGGTGACTGCAGTGGTAGCTTTAGCAATCTGCCTAGACTTGGAGTAGTTTTGGCCGGACATATTGTACTGGTCCCGACCAATCATCCCATACTGGTCTCGGTCTCGGCTAATCAATGGATACTGATCTCGGGTGGTGATATCGTGATGGGTTCTAGCTGTATCCGTCATTTTGCTCTTGTTGACTAGAAAAAGAAGACGTTGAATATGTGTATAATAGATAAGAGTGCTGAATTGATTAGATATATGAAGAAGGGAAGGGAAGGGACGAGAGTAACGCGTCGATGGTTTCATCATGCATCGTACACCACGTGTTAATGGCGACACCATGCAGCCATTGATGTGTAAACGAGAGAGGTTTACTTGTAGACACGTTTGGTTTGTTGTCTCGAATCCTATGAATGTGGCGTCGTCATTAAACCGAATGTTAAACTCAGAACTGATCATTGGGCTCGTTTAATTTGTGTTCGGGCCTTCCATGAAGTCCTTCTAAAAGGCCTACTAGCTAAGTAGCATTAGCATAGAAGCTTTGTCAGTCGTGCACTTCCCAATTCGGAACCGTTATTGGAATTGAAAGCTTTCATAGAAATCTCGATTCCAATACACTTCTAAAAATACATATTTAAAAATACGTTAAAGCTTCCGTTTAGAAATCACGCTTCCATTTTAAAAACTCAGTATTATGAATAAGTAAAAAATAAAAAATTATGTTTTTAGTCTATATAAAATTCAAATTAATAGTATCAAAACTAGTACTATAAATTATCTTAGTGCATAATAGTTTTTTTATAAGAGATTTGTCATATATATTCAAATATACTGTGACATATATTTTGAATTATTAAAAATAATTAATTTGATAATATTTTTTATAAGCTTAACATGTTAGTAAGTTTATAATTAAAATATGTAGTTATAAAATAGAATAAAATTATTATAGATGAATAAGTGATTTTTATTTTGAATTCACTACAAGAAAACATAATCTTAACGAGTGCGGTTTTCCTCGTGAGTTCGTCTTTACGACGAATTAGCGAGGAACCACGTTTGCTCGTTACTCATCTGTCGTAACACATATTTCCTCGCTAATTCGTCGTAACGTAGCGAGGAATATATTTCGTCGTAAAGACGAAGTAGATCATTTCGTCGTAAAGACCACGTCAACATTCCACGTAAGGAGGTCGCTATATTTCCTCGTAAATACCTCGAAACAAATTCCTCGTAAACTACACGTAAATACCTTGAAAGTTTTTCCTCGTAAAATACTCGTTTATCTTTCCTCGTTATTTCCTCGTAAATGTTTTCACGTAAAATACTCGTTTATTATTTCTCGTTATTTCCTCGTAAGGTTTCCACGTAAATAGGTCGTACCTTAGCTACGAATTTACTTCGTTTTTATTATTTTACAGAATTTAAAAATATAATTAAAAAATAACTAAAATTATTTAATTTATTAATAAAATTAAAATTTAAAATAAAAATAAATCAATATGAAAATATTTTATATATAAATAAGTTTTGAATTTATAATACAACAACCGGAAAAAAAAAACTAAGGATCGTTCATCGCCTGGTAGAATTCATCACTCCTCCTCGTAACATCCGCCTCGTTATGTACGTCGGATGACTCGCCTCGAATGGGATGTTGTTGTCGCATGTTCCTCAACATGGACTCCCATTCCGGATTTGTGGCCGTTATAACGTCCAAGAAGCCCTCGACTCCATCCATACGAGATTTTGTTACGCAGCTGAGCGGACTCTCTACGCAGCTCAGTGACTTCATCATCCCGTCGCTGACCATAAAACGATGTCGCTCTCGGAACATCGTTGACGGAACCAATCTCCAACGTCCGTCCCTTTTTTTTAGGAAAACCTTAAAAACAAAAAATTAATATTGTTAGTAAAAATTTAAAGTTATATTAAATGAATAATAAAAAATTAAAATTTTTGAAAATTTACCTCCTCGTAAATCTTATCCACTTCAAGTATGGATAAGGTGACGGGTAATCCGTCGGTAGACTGCTGGGTCAGCTGAGTCTGGCGGTCTTCAACCCGAGCAACCACGTCGTTGTAGATTTGCTCGGACTTGCCATCTACAAATACGCCCGCCTTGTTCTTGTTGGTCCTCTCGTAAAGTTCCATAAGAGACGGGAGATGTCTCGTCTCTTTGGCCTAAAAAACATTTAAGAAAGTTAAAATAAAAATATATATATTAAAAATTTATTTAATAAAATATTTAATTACCATTTCCAAACGGACACCGGCGTGGGGTTTTTGGCCCGTAGTGTGAAGCATCGGCCCGTTTCCGTGCTCATTGACCGTGTTACGGGAGTTAGAGCAAGCCTGGGCGATTCTAATGGAATCAGGAAGGCGCCAATAACGGATGAGGCCATCCCACACATCCGTGGTGAGCTCAGCGGGTTTGCCACGCTCATATCCCTTCACGATCCAGTCACCCTTCCAGTTGGAGACCGTGTCCAACAAGCGAACTTTCGCCTTCGCGTTAAACTTCTTCCTCACCCTCTCAGTGATCCCCAAGGCCCAATTAAATTTTTAAAATTAATATCAATAGTATATTTCCCAACATTATCCACCTAATGAACACTAAATAACATAAAATCCGTAAACCTATCTAAATTCCCTATACTAACCACCTAATCTATCATAAACTAACAAATTAGAGAGGAATTAGAGAGACTTACCATTGCTACGAAATGGAGAGGAGGTGGAGAGGAAGTAGAGAGGAAAGAAAGAGTGAGCGCTCGGGGGTATATATAAGATTACATATCGTCGCAAATTCGTCGTAAAATTACGACGAAATAGCGAGCAGTTACAAAGGCCCGTATTTTTCAATACGAGGAAATTACGAGGAATCGCAAAGGCCCGTGTTTTTATATACAAGGTATTAACGACAATTTTGCTTACGTGGAATTAACGAGCCTTGCTTTCCTATAAATATACCCACAACTCTCATTCTCAAACCACACACAAACTCCCAAATCACATGCTATCTGAAATCACATTCCTGAGTAAAATCCTATTCAAATTATAAATATTTGAAAAAAATAGGAAAATGATAAGATATTAGAATTCATGTGGGCGAGACTTACGTATTATAATTGCTGGAAGTCTTGCCACATGTTAATCTGGTATTTTTATCCTTTTCCCTTTTTTTCTAGTTTTTACACTACGAGGTAATTACGACGATTTCTGCTTACGTGGAATTAACGAGTGTTATGTTTAAATCCTTTTACAAGGTATTTACGACGATTTCATCTAACGTGGTCTTTACGACGATTTCTGCTTACGTGTTTAAATCCCTAAAATCCGAAACCTCCAAACCTGAAACCCCAAACCCCAAACCCCAAACCCCAAACCTGAAACCCCAAACCCCAGACTTCAAACCCCGAAACCTCCAAACCCCAAACCCCAAACCCCAAACCCCAAACCCCAAACCTGAAACCCCAAACACCAAACCTCAAACCCCGAAACCTCTAAACCCCAAACCCCAAACCCCATATTCCAAACCCCAAACTCCATATTCCTTATTTTCATATATTCCAAACTCCATCTTTATTTTTGAATTTCGTCGTTATTTCCTCGTTAGCTTACGAGGTATTTACGACGATTTCTGCCTACGTGGAATTTACGACGATTTCTTATACGTGGTCTTTACGACGATTTCTGCCTACGTGGAATTTACGACGATTTCTTATACGTGGTCTTTACGACGATTTGTGCTTACGTGAAATTAACGAGTATTATGTTTAAATCCCTATAATCCGAAACCTCCAAACCCCAAACCCCAAACCCCAAACCTGAAACCCCAAACCCCAAACCTCAAACCCCAAAACCTCCAAACCCCAAACCCCAAACCTCAAACCCCAAACCTGAAACCCCAAACCCCAAACCTCAAACCCCGAAACCTCTAAACCCGAAACCCGAAACCCCATATTCCAAACCCCAAACTCCATATTCCTTATTTTCATATATTCCAAACTCCATCTTTATTTTTAAATTTCGTCGTTATTTCCTCGTTGGCTTACGAGGTATTTACGACGATTTTCTGCCTACGTGGAATTTACGACGATTTCTTATACGGGGTCTTTACGACGATTTATGCCTACGTGGAATTTACGACGATTTCTTATACGTGGTCTTTACGACGATTTGTGCTTACGTGGAATTAACGAGTATTATGTTTAAATCCCTAAAATCTGAAACCTCCAAACCCCAAACCCCAAACCTGAAACCCCAAACCCCAAACCTCAAACCCCGAAACCTCCAAACCCCAAACCCCAAACCTCAAACCCCAAACCTGAAACCCCAAACCCCAAACCTCAAACCCCGAAACCTCTAAACCCGAAACCCCAAACCCCAAACCCCATATTCCAAACCCCAAACTCCATATTCCTTATTTTCATATATTCCAAACTCCATCTTTATTTTTAAATTTCGTCATTATTTCCTCGTTGGCTTACGAGGTATTTACGACGATTTCTGCCTACGTGGAATTTACGACGATTTCTTATACGTGGTCTTTACGACGATTTGTGCTTACGTGGAATTAACGAGCATGCGTTCTTTATTTTAATATTTCGTCGTTATTTCCTCGTTGGCTTACGTGGAATTAACGAGTGTTATGTTTAAATCTCTAGAATCCGAAACCCCAAACCCCAAACCCCATATTCCTTATTTTCTACTTCAAATATTCCAAACCCCATCTTTATTTCTATTCCAAACCACAATTCCCACATTTGCTTATTCATAAAACAAACTCCCACATTACCTTATTCATAAAACAAACCCCACATTATCTTATTCATAAAACAAACTCCCTCATCTTATTCATAAAACAAATACATCAATCAGATACATCGACATTCTCGTCATCACTAGAAACATCATCATTTTCATTAAACTCGTCTTCAACAGCTTCGTCTGTGGCATCATCGGTAAGATCTTCGTACTCGTGATTATGCGGATCAATGAGAAGGATGTCATCAATTTCTTGTTCAGGTTCCTCGACTTCATTTATCTGTTCTTCTTGCAATGGTGGTTCTTCTCCACTGATGATTCGTCCTCGAGGTGTAACTTTGATCACTGCTAACCAATTTATACTTGAATCTCTCATCCGAGGGTATGGAAGGAAGCTAACTTGGTGGATTCAAAATTTCCTCGCTAAATACACGTAAACTATTTCCTCGTAAATAACACGCAAAGTTTACGTCGTATTTACGAGGAAATTGTTTTTCCTCGTAAAATACTCGTTAAATTACATCCACTTTACGACGAAACACTTTTGTCGTTACGTTACGAGGAAATAACGATGACTTTAGTTTTCCACGTAAGTTCCTCGTAAAATCGACGTAAATTTACGATGATTGTTTTTCCTCGTTAAATTTCCTCGCTAAGTATGTGTTTTCTTGTAGTGATTAGATATTTTTAATCATAAATTTTATAAATTATTTTATTTTATATTATTTATATATATAGATATAAGCTTCAAACACGTATTCGCTTCATAAATATTTTTAAAAGTTTTGCTTTTCATACGATTGCGCTTCCACGTGCTCGATTCCAATTTCACGTAACATAGCTTACCAGCAACATAATAAAAATAGTTTTTATACATTTTTATTTAATCTTTTAAATTTTCGTACATCTTAAATTTGAATATATGAAATATGAGTGGAATTCTAGAAACCGAAGGAACAGTCTAGTACAAACTTGGATAGAAACATAAAGCCGTACAACTCTGAAGTTCCCATATATCCACGTCACTCCACCCTCCCTTCCCTTCGATAATGCCAGCTCCCGTCGCCTCATCACCGGTTATCTCCGCCGCTTCTCTCTCTATACCTCTCCGTTCTCTCTCTAAAGCTGCACACCCTCTATTCAAACCCGTTTCCACCATCTCCGTCTATAAACCCCCGATGAACAACCTCTTCAACAGGCTCGGATACGGGTCTCGTTCCCAACAAGACCCGTCTTCCGCGGCTATTGCCCAAGGACCCGACGATGATGTTCCTTCGCCAGGTCAGCAGTTCGCGCAGTTCGGCGCAGGTTGCTTTTGGGGACTGGAGTTGGCTTACCAGAGAGTCCCTGGTGTGACGAAAACAGAGGTTGGGTATAGCCATGGGTTCGTGCACAACCCGATATACGAGGATGTCTGTACGGGCATGACGTGACATAACGAGGTTGTTAGAGTTCAGTACGACCCTAAAGAGTGCAGCTTCGAGAACTTGCTTGATGTTTTCTGGAAGCGTCATGATCCCACCACCTTGAATCGTCAGGTCATAGCTTTATCTTGAAAAAAAATCTTGATTTTATTGTATGCATTACATCATGTTGTTAGCTGAAACAGAACATGTTCTTTGGGATGTTGGGTTATGTGGAAGTGACATTGTCATTGCCAATATGTTGAAACAGAACATCATACTGGCTTTTACGTGCTGAGTTGTTTTTTTTTTCTTGATCGAGTAGGGGAATGATGTGGGGACGCAGTACCGATCAGGCATATACTACTACACAGACGAGCAAGAGAAGTTAGCTCGTGAATCTTTGGAGAAGCAGGAGAAGATCTTGAACAAGAAGATTGTGACTGAGTTACTTCCCGCCAGGAAATTCTACAGAGCAGAAGAGTACCACCAGCAATACCTGGCTAAAGGCGGTAGCATGGGTCGCAGACAATCAGCTGAGAAAGGTTGCAACGATCCAATCCGATGTTATGGTTAAGGAACTAGTCAGTAGCTCAAGCACATAAAAAGTGAGTTGTCTCATCAAAGTTCAGTACCCTGTAGATCGCATTCGTGTCTTGTCTTGGTCATTCTATCAATGGTTAATAAGCATCATATGCTGGTATAAATGTGTGTAAGTGTACAAAAACAACCAAAGTGGTGTATCTAAGCATCTTCTCTTGTATTCAAATATATAACGGTTCCCAAACCTAGTATATAAATAACATCTTCTAGGGTTAGTTACAGTCACATTTTATATACAAAACATAAAGTCTTCTTATCTCATAAACTCGTTCAAATGTGGCATCTCGGAGAGATGAGTACTAAAAGATATAAGCTGGAGTTACATCATTAACTGTTTGTTTCAGACTTCTAACTAATGGGAGAATGAAAATCACAATATACCTTTCTCCCATCTGGAAATCGAAATCATTTCCAGGCTCCATAATTTTATCATATTGACGAACTGAAGCTATACATCAACATTCTCACAATGATTTGTACTGCTCGATCAAACGGGAGGCATGAAGACGTGATGTTGGGACCACCGTGCATCCTAGACTATGCAGAAACGAGATCTGCCAACCCAAAAACATTAACAACAATCCTATCTCATCTTCTAGTTTTCGGTTGGCCAAAATGCAAGCTACACTGAAGTATTGTGCAATGGTTGGATGAATAGTACACAGCTTATTACCTGTTTACTTGTTGCTTCCGATGTGCCCATTGAATTTTCAATTCTGAGTTTCTGGAAATGCTCCTGAAACATAATTTTTCCCAAGTGTAAGGAGTGAGTTGACTTATTGTTTCTTGCTTTCTCAAAATAGACACATTACCTGTTTCTCTCGCATTATATGAGCTCGTGTGTCTGCAGGAAGTTGTTCCCACCTAAGTACCTGACATCCCCAAAATGCACAGGAACATGGGCACAACAATCTTAGTTCCCTTTTGTATATCGGCTCATTAATGTGACAGTGTTTTTGGATAACATGCTTACATGTTCTGCGTATTGGAACGCTTCATCGGAAGTCAATGATGATTTAAGTGCTCGTAAGACATCCTAACAAAATAGTGCAGCATCCAATTAGTCACCAAAGCATATTCTACACTCTGTATGGCTTAGTAGGCTTTAACCAGTAAGTTTATGAATAAATATCTAGATGAGACCAAATGAAATGAGAGAGATATACAACCTTGTGCTTCTCCTTCTTGATGGCCAAACGTTCACCAATCACAAACCTTACCTGCATGTACAAAAATATTGTCATCAAAGGTAAGCTAAGAACATTGCTTAGCGCTTACATCAAATGGTAGAGAACTGTTGCAGACAAATTGAGTATGCAATACTCACTTTGTCAATCAGCCTCTTCGGGTCCTGGAATGCTTGTTTCTTAGCCCAGATGTGAAATAAGTGAGAGACAACTGATCTAACCTCCACATCAAATCTGTTGAGGAAAAAAGTTACTACACCTTTGAATGAACCAGACGAAACACTGCCAAATAATATAGTTATGATGGCTATCGTAACCTCTTAAGAAAATTGTTCCCATTGAGTGCACATGCGGCTTCTATTGACTCCTCGGTAGCATCATCTACTGGAATGTTCATCATATTGTTATCGGTTGGTTTATTATCTTCATGCTTTAATTCTGTTCCAAAATCGGACACACTCTGCTCAGTCTTGTTTGGAAGGTTTTGATGAACTTTTCTGCAGTCATTTGTGCTCAGGTCTCCCTACAAAAAAGAAGTAAAAAAAAAACTCTTACTAGCGCTTTCACATTATCATGCATAAATTTGCTAACAAACTGAGTTCTGAACCTGTAGAAGATGGCTCGGAATCTCTTTAAGAAACCGTGAGGGTTGGAGCACCTAGATGGAAGATCATTAGTCAGACACGAAGTTTGAGAGGAAAATTTCACAAATCATGTGTAGCACTAACCTGCCAGTTCGAATCCACTGTCACGTACAAGAAAAATAATTTCTTGCGAGCACGAGTCATAGCAACATACAGAAGGCGACGCTCTTCCTACAATTTAAACAACCAACGCGCTAAATATACATTTCTAGAGGTGGGAAGTGGGCAGAGGGTTAATGAAAAGTTCAGGAAAATGCAGAGTGATACCTCAAGTGATGTTCCACCCTCCGATGCAGTACCGTTAGACTCATGCAATAGGGGAATCTCGTTATCATTAGCCTGTTCAGCAAAACTTGGATTCAAACTAGGCCAAGGAATTTTTTGTTTCATTGATTCTATAAAGAAACGTATTTGATATTATGCTACGTCCAAATCTGTCAACAGCTCGGCCAAAAAAAAAACAGAGATGAATTATACCTTGATTATGAAAACTACGTCCCACTCCAAACCTTTAGACTGCATAAGGACAAATAAGAGACATAAGCCGATATTTCCATTACCACCTGAAGTAACTAATTCTATAACTAATGGATTCCAAACTGTGGACTGTTCGAGTGGATGACAAAAACCTGATGAATGGTGGTTAATGTGACAGAATTTTGATTGTCATGTCTTCTTAGACGAAAATTTTCAGTTTCGCGCTCAGAGATATAGTTGATAAATGAGTTAAGTTGATTGCAGCCTTTCTTTTCTTTGACTGCATCCACTTCTTCTCCAGTTGTGGTGCAATGAGTGGAAAGAAACTCCGCTACATCATCCATTAAGTACTGGAGAACCTACAAAACAGGAAATCATTCCCCCAAAATATTTTTAAAACATGCATATGGAAAAATGATTGTTCAGAATTTTGAAGAGCAAAAGCCACGTACAGATCTAAGATCGTTGTCTTCATTAAGCAGTTTTCCCCCATCGTTATCCACAACTGCTCGTTGCTCAAGAAGGTATTTCTAGAAGTTGAAACAATATGAGCAGGTAAGCGGGATCGAGAAAGAAACAGTATGATATTGCACAAAATGTTTGTAAGGAAAGACGGTAAATCTTCAAAGCAAAGGCACATGTTCATAAACTATTTTCAAGTGAAAGTTATACTGTAGGCATATAATCATTTGATACTAATATCTTTCAAGAATGAAATTGGATTGTCAAGCATAAGGTCCAAATTTATTTCAATCTCAACATCGCATATCAAGAAAATTTATATGTCTTGCATGTTTTTGTAACTCTATAGATAACGGTCCAGGATAATAGTTATAAGCACGGCATCACGCAAGACACAAAAACTAATTTACCTGTGGTATCATATTTGCCACACATGTTACTACAGCTGAAAGTGATTGTTCCTGCAAATAATTACGAAGGCATTAGTAGTGCTAAGTTGAAATAAGCATGATCACTTCAACTAATGAGTAATGAGTAATGATTGATGCGTTCATTGTATCTAAAGACCGGGAAACAAATATTTTACCCTATCAACCAGCTTTGCTACCATGTTAAGAGTTTGCAACACTTTACGTCCCTGGGTAAGCTGGTTCCTGGGTTAATCAAACGAAGCTAATAAGTTTTACAGGACACATGAATTAAGGTAACAGGACTCTGAGGGGATATAATTTACAGCGTCTCATTCTTAGAATCTGGATATAGTGATATACACATTAAATATACACACAGTGTCACCAAAATCTGGGTGATAAAACGACATATATCAATCACACAAGTATGCATCATGAAAAACAGAAGCAGGCACATTTATATGAGAAAACTTGTATGTATGTCCCAGACTCCCAGTACATAAACCTAGAAGCAATTGGTATTTTCAATTCAAAATAAAACTAAAGCAGTATTATATAGCTTTCTTAATGTATTCATCAAGCAATACCTCTTGAAGGTACCAGAAATTTTGGCACTGAAGATATCAGTTGCAGCTGAAATGAAGCTGCATTTCCTACTAGTGGAAATTTTGTCAATATGATCTATAACCTGCAAACGGTGGTAAATAAATTATTTGACTAACAGCCTATGTCCTGATAGCCAAAGCTGAGAAAGAAAAAAGTATATTAAAAATAATCATAAATGAAATAAAACGAGAGCAAATGAGGTACAAACCCTTTTCTTTTCCTCTTTCTCAAAAGGAAGTAATGCCTTAAACACTCGTCGATACGAAAGATCATCACATTCGGAAAATGTTGTTCTCAGCATGGCCAAAATGATCCGTACAACCTAACGTCGAAAAATTATATGTATTCTCTCTATTAGATGGAGCTTATCCTCTGAAATATGCAAAGCTAAGGTAGTCATGACTCATGCGGAGGAACTTTCAATGCCAAGAGGTGAGATACATGGAGATCATGCAACTATTAAAAAGATGAGCTACTTATGAGGCAATCTACCTTTTTCCTGTAGAAAGCGACACCATGAACGTTGAATGGTATTTTCCTCTGCCGGAATGCATTTTGAAAGACTTTACCTGACACCTGAATATCAGTACATCGTCACTTACCAACACCTATATATGTTAAAGAGCCTTTTACGTTATGACGACATGTCACTGAGGAGAAAAGGGCTGACCTGCCTCCTATACAAGATGGCAATATCTCCATGGGAGCAACAAGGTGTTGAGGCATCATTCGTGATTTCAATTATTTTGTCAATAACAAATGCACACTGTGCTTCCTCGTTATGGCATTCCTTGACAGTAATCTATACTGGGTTGAAAAATCAAAAAGTTAGCCGTAGCGATTAACACAATTTCCCATAGAGATAAGTTCAACTTGCCTTAGATCCCTGAGAGTTTTCAGACGATATGCTTTTAGATTGGCACCGCTTCGTATTGTTTTTTATAATAGAAGATGCAGCTTCCACAATATGGCGGGAAGAACGATAGTTTTTTATCAGTCGGACCTGAACCAAAAGCAGTAAGATGAATTTTCAGTGACGTAAGCTTTTTGTTTTGAAGCTTGTGCATCATATGTGTTATAGTCTTTAAGAATTAATTCAGATCGAGAAGCCAAACCTCTTTGTAATTTGGGAAATTTCGGCGAAATGAATCAAATCCTGAACTGTCCGCCCCGTTAAAACCGAAGATGGACTGCGAGAAAAGATACGTCATGCTTCCATTTTCAAATAATCAAACAAAGAGAAGTCAGTTATGTTTGCAAATAAGGTACCTGATCATCATCACCAACAATAGTTATGTGATTATGAGATCCTAGCATTCGTAGAAGCTTGTACTGCATTGTGCTAGTGTCCTGGAATTCATCAACTATGATGGCTTTCCAGGTATCTTGGCATTCCTTAAATACTTTCATTGCAAATACACGTAAGCACAAGGAAATATCGAGTGTCATACATCTTAAAGCCAGAAAATTTTATTAATGTGGCTTTACCTTCAGGAAAGTCGGAGAGCAGGGTGACCGAACAACTAATCAAATCATGATAGTCCAGAGCATCACAAGCTTTAAGGATATCACTGTAGTTTCCAAGAATTTTTGCCTGTATCAGCACAGGTAGACTATTCATATCGTATGGTCTAATTCATACTATAGATGCTTGAAAGAAAAATCTAGCTGACTTACTCCTATCTCATTGCCCATCTTACGGCACTCCTCCGGAGTTCTACCGGAAGCCTTTGCCTAAAATGCAAAAAAAAAAGTTGAAAATAACTAATGTTATGAGAAACTAAATGTGAAAGACAGTATACACGCACTATCAATAGACAATAAAGTAGATTATTTAATTCAGGATTGTCAACCTGGGTCACATATTTTTGCCATTTCTTTGATCTATCCTTGGCATATTCAGGACACACTGCTCCAGCACCGGCTCCACTCTGACCTTCCGCAGATTCACATGCACCGGATGTACTGCTTCCGTTCTTCCCCACCTCATATAAACGCGTTGCTTCAATAATTGCTCTTCTTTGTTGCCCATGTCCATACACTGAAAATTCAGATGTACGTTGTAACCTGTGACGGTAGGAAAGGTATAAGGGACACGAATCCATGAATCTATAACCTTAAAGGTGTCAATCAGTGTCATGTAACTAACAACTACAAACGAACAGTAATACAGAATTAGTGAAATCACCAAACCTGCAAAGCAGATAATTATACTAACAAGTAGAGATTTTCATCACCTAAACTTGTTTTCAACTATTACCTCCGTTTCCTGGCGTTATAGGTTAAGTCACCAAGTTAACAACATACGAGGTAAAAAAATTCAGTGTTGGAAAAAAAAAAACGTTTCACGACCTCTACCTACATTTTGACTCAAGATTAACCACCAAAGGAAGAACTAACAAATTTACCAAGCAATTTAAAACCCATATTCTCACTTGTCTGCGTGCATCCGGCAAAGCTGCAAGGAAAATGAATGGAATGTGCTGATTGTTATTTCTTTGGCTGCTTTCTTTCCAGCAGATTTTCCTATGCGCTCTCTCATCTCAGCGGTTGCCGCTGTAGTGAAAGTCATTGCAAGGATATTTGATGGCTGTAGACCCTATTAAGTTAAAAAGAACACAAAACGTGTGAAGACAGTTTCAAATCTAATTTCATAAATAAGATCTCAAGTACGGAAGATGTTTCAAATCATTCACAGGCGATAACTGATCATACCTCATTGAGCAACACTAAGACACGGCCAACCATGGTGGAAGTCTAACATGGAAAAGGGAATAATTAGCACTGACAAAAAAAGTCTTGCGTCACAGGAAAAGTAGTGTAATTAGATACCGACCTTTCCACTTCCAGGACCAGCAATAACCATTAAAGGAGTTGAAATATCACTACAGGCAGCATCACGCTGTCTATCATTCAAAGACTGCATATATTTTGAACACTCCTCAGGCATGCTAGTGATCAATGCAGGATCAGCAGCAACGGTAGCCTCTTCATACTCTAACTTGACCTCGGAGTCTGGCTCAGACATTTTAACACCCCTAGAATCCAATCCACCCTCAAGGTCACTGCTCTTATTATCTTTAGACGGTGTCTGAGTCATGCTGGTACTTGGAGTTTGACATGCAATTTTCCTCGCTGACTGTTCACAGATAGCGTCAATCTCCTCCAAAACGGAATCATCAAGTTCATCATCAAGAAGTGAAGAATTGCTCTGATAATCTCTGGAAGGAGCCTCAGTCATGCTGGTATCTGGAGTTTGACACGCTGCTTTTCTCACTGACTGCTCACAGATAGCGTCAATCTCTTCCAAAATGGAATCATCAATCTCATCATCAAGAAGCGAAGAAGTAGAGCAACCACCACCATAGCTTAGTGTAACTCTTTCTGACTCATCTTTCAGAGGAGTTACAAATGGGTCTGATGAAACTCTGTCATCCGCAGAAACCTCAGAACGAGATGCATCTAAGACCTCCTTATCCAGACTAAAATCAGGAGCAGGGATGCTCATACCAACATGAGATGACTCGAACCCTGGTTTAAAGCGTTTGTGAGGAGGTGTATTCGCTGATAACTCCATAAGAGGGGTCCTTTTGAAGCTAGAATGGTGAGAAGTGGATTCACTACCCATCGATTCCTTGCTTCTGCAACGCCAAGTAGAGAAATTTATCACATTTTACACCAAATCCGATGAACCCAACGCCAATCAATTGAAAAGAAGAGAAGAAATCGAACCTTTTAGGAAAAGGAGTGGAGGAGTTAGCTGCATTCTCAGATAGCCTTTTCGCGATCCTGAAGCACTGAGAGATCCGAGTCGTATGACTGTGCTCTTGATTCCACATTCCTCTGTTCGGCGGGTGATTCTCCATCTTCCTCGCTCACTTTTTCCCAAGAAAGAGAGGGAAAATTAGAACCCTAACGAGACACCGTGTTCCGACAAGGGATTATCTTTTCCGGTCAATAGATATCTCAGTTGGACCTTGCCCTTATTGGGCCTAACACATATTGGGCCGTTAAATAGATATATTAGTTGGGCTTCACTAATATTGGGCCGCAAACAGTTCTATCACCGCAAAACACAATCAAACTTCTTGAGAACCGATTACTTACATAGGAGCGATCTCTAGTACATGTACGAAACTTTCTAACAGAAACGTACTTGAAAGTTATGAAACATGACAAAACTTGTTATGAGAAGATTTAAAGATGTAATTGCATATATTTTTAAAATACATTAGAAAAGAAAAATTGTCAATAATTGTGACACGTACATTTTAGATGAGCCACCGAACGAGATTAAATAAAACTGTACTGCAAAAGAGAATGGTCGTACATATGATATGTAGTACTGTGACATGTACGATGCAACCAAAACCAAACATAAAACCCAAAGACAGAGATCGTTGGCGTGTGTTCTCCTGACTTGCCCTGAAACTTTGAGGTTCTGATTCTATCTATGGTCCACTTTGTAGCTTCCTGTTCAAGTTTTGCTCATCTCTTACTTAAGTTTAATTTAATTTGTATATCGATCTATCTATATGTTTTATGTGTGTCTGTAAGAATATTGATTCATTAATGACCATCTCTCGATCGATGCTATGTTGTTTGGAATGTGCAGATTCTATTATAAAAGAAATGGCTGCTTCAAGTGCTGTAACCGCTGACTACGTTCTCAAGCCACCTCCATACTCTCTGGTATGATTTCATTTATTCATGGTGGGAACGGTCAAGTAGGGTGTTCACGTCGGATGTGAGGACTGTTAAAAGCATAAATTAAAACTTGGGGACCTAGAAAATTGTTCTCTGTGTTCTTTCCTTAGAGGACCTATTGGAAAAGTTTGGAGTGTTAGAGCGATTTTGATGAAATATTGTTTGGTACAAAATTTGAAAGGATGCTTTGGAGCCGTTTATGAGCCGACAAACTCTGGAGTTTCACTGGGGCAAGCATCACAGGGCTTACGTGGACAACCTCAAGAAACAGGTTCTTGGATCCGATCTTGAAGGCAAGACCTTAGACCACATCATCCTCAACACTTACAACAATGGCGACCTACTCCCTGCTTTCAACAACGCTGCTCAGGTAACAATATAAACCCAATTTCTTATTTGGGCTTTTAAAAGGGTGTATGATTGTTTAGCTGATTCGGTGATGTGTATATATGTAGGCATGGAACCACGAGTTCTTCTGGGAATCAATGAAACCAGGTGGTGGTGGAAAACCATCAGGAGAGCTTCTTGCTCTGCTTGAAAGAGATTTCACTTCTTATGAGAAGTTTTATGATGAGTTCAATGCTGCTGCTGCCACTCAATTCGGAGCTGGCTGGGCCTGGCTTGCTTGTAAGTTGACTGATCTCAGTTTTTTCCCTTCAAGGGTTTCATGTTGAACAGCTTCACATAAATATTTTAATCTCTTTCCTTTCTCTTCTTCCAGACGCAGATAACAAACTCAAAGTAATGAAAACTCCAAATGCTGTGAATCCCCTTGTGCTTGGTTCTTTTGTAAGTATTCCAATCAAGAACTTGAATACAGAGTTAACTTGATTAGAAATCATCTTACAATTATTACATATTCTTAAAAAAATTAATCATGGTGTTGATTTCCTGCAGCCATTGCTTACCATTGACGTCTGGGAGGTATAGTAAATACTTTATAGCCCATATCAAATACAGTTTTTGTCATAGTTTATGCTACAATTTTATTTTATTTTTGGTAATAAGTTTATGCTACAAATTTATTGATCTCTTTCTTTAATCTTCAATTTGCTACATGGAACAGCATGCTTACTATCTAGACTTTCAGGTAATGTAATATTATAACATAACGGTTCTTTTTTCAGTTTTTTTTTTGTGGATTGTTGTAATTTTTTTCTTTGTATTTGAGCAGAATCGAAGACCGGATTACATAAAGACATTCATGAACAATCTTGTGTCTTGGGAAGCTGTTAGTTCCAGACTTCACGCTGCCAAGGCTGCTTCTTCCTCTTCTGCTTAAGCAGGAATCAACAGACATTTTCGGACCACCTCTCTCTTTTTTTTTCAAAGACCACCTCTCTCGTTTTGTAATGCGTCATCGAGTTATGCATTACCGAAGTTTCTCAATAAAATATTGGTCGTATAATAAGGACACAGCTCTCTCTTGTTGTAATGTGTCATTCATCTATTTCTTGTCTATTAAAATTTTATTTATCGTGTAAATTTGTAATGAAAACTACCATGTTCTCCTATTTGTGGGATGTTTTTTTGTGTGTATTAGTTTTCACTTGATCTCTGTTTTAGGGTCTGCTTATTTGTCATCTATAACTCGCATGCATAGTCCATATTTGAACAGCATATTCAACGTTTTTTGGTATATCAAGTCAACTATTGAATATTTTTAGCATTTCCATTTTTTTTTTTTTTTTGAACACGTGCATTTCCATTATAATATGCTTTTTATACATTGAACTAATTCGAAGGCTTTCTATGCGACCTATGTCCTATTTACGACATATTGCCCTGCATTTTTTCTATGATATTTACTTGGGTTCATATACCCAAAAATACCTTTACTGCATTTTTGGTCTATACAAACCTTATTTTATTTCCTTCTAACATTCAATCAATATTTGTCGAAGTAATCCCAACTTTATCTTCTCTATATATTTTTTTTTATCCAGTTAACATGTCTTTTAATTGATTTTAATAATTTTTTCATTCAGTTTTAATGTTAAATTTGTTTTCTATTTTTATTTTATTTCATTTTATTTCTCTTCTATTTTATTTCATTTTATAAGAAGTAAAAGTAAAAACGAATACCATACAAAAAATTATTTTCTACACATATACAATTTTATGTTAATACCCCTAAAACCGATATTTGTGTTTTATTTTAATAGCACTAAAATAAATATCGTTTGTTTGCAAGAAAATATTTTTCCTTCTTATTTTAATTTAGATAATTTTAAATAGGATTGAAACTATAGTATTAAACCGTCAGGTTAGGTCACAGCTCATATTTAAAAAATATTTTGTGGATTTTTCTATGGTTTTTTTTTTTCTAAAATATAGTTAGAGAATGGTATATATGGCGAGACCCAACCGAGTATTCTTTTGAAGCTTATCTATTAACATTAAGTAGATATAGTTGTTCACAATGAAAATATATTTATCATCTCGCTATATAAATAGATAAATTTAAAATCGTAAATTTTCAATATAAGATGTTTAACACCTTTCCAAACTCAGCTTAAAGCATGATTATTGGGAGGTTTTAGAGTAGAGTTTTTAGCGGAATATAAGAACATGTCTCTTAACTTTTAACTAAAAAAGTTAAGAACCGGTTCTTAAAACTCTTATTTAAAAACTCATTTATTAAATTAAATTTATATAAAGCCCATAATCTTTTTTTTTGAGCTCAGAACCTTCTACTACCTAATTGATCAATTACTTATCTTTTCCCTTTTTATTGAAAAACTAATATTATTTAGATGTTTAATTACAATTTGAATATAGTTTCTAAAATGTTGACAAAAATGTATATAGTTTCTAAAATATTCCGGAAACTTAACAAAAAACTAAAAACTTTAAGAATATCTATCCAAAATCTTATTAAAAATTACTATCAATTCTAAGACGGGTTATACAACATATTAGTGTGAATAAATATATGGGTTAATAATTTAGTCAACAAAATTTAGTCCCTCGCTTTGAAAACCCGGTTCAAAATCTAGTATTCAGCTTAAAAACCAAAGATTTGGTATCCGGTCTTTAATATATACGGATCAAAGATGAGTTGACCGAGAAAATAGCAAATAACAACATATCATGGGCCCAAGCCGGTCCACGTCTCTACTACTTTTTTATTTCTTTGAATTATTACGTATCAGTTTCCAGTTTCATACAATTTCCACATGCTGGTGGACTATATTTTGTGTGTTATCTTTTTTTTTTGTGCATTATCTAATCAACTCGTCGTTGAATAGTGACCGACGCCATTTTATATACTATATAACAAGAAGGACATAGCATAACGCATTATGCGAATATCTCATGTTGTTTCATATGACATCCCAAAGAGTTTCATAATAAGATCTTTAAGAGCATTGACTTGAGATGCAAGAAAGAAATTATTCTGTTTAATCATCCTTTTTTCTTGGTCAGTTTTTGTTTCCCGTTAAAATCTTCACTTAGAGAGGGAGGAATCTGTGCATAGCGTAAGCTTTGAAGTAAATGACTATGACTTCTGACACAGAAGAAGAGAACAGCAGCGACATAAACCGCCCTTAATCCGGTGATGGAAAACGTTGGAGGCGCGGTCGGGTCCAGCGTAAGGGAGAATCCGGAGACGAAACAGAACGGCCTGGTGAACCAGATTAATCACTTTGCAGGGAAGCCAGCTCGGTTGGACCGATCGAAGTCAACGACCGGTCAGGCCTTGAGTGGGCTCAAGTTCATCAGTAAGGCTGATGGTGCGGATGGCTGGACCGCCGTGGAGAAGAGGTTTGAAAAGATCACGAAAACTACTGAGGGATTGCTGATTAGGTCCAAGTTCGGTGAATGCATAAGTAAAAATCTGCATGTAAAATCAAAGAGTCGTACCGAAATCTAACTCTGGAAATGATATGCTAATTTAATTAGAGATATTGATATGTCGCAGGGATGAAGTCAAAGGACTTTGCCTTGGTATTGTTTGACGCATTAGCTAGAAGAAAGCATATGACAGGGGATGTGATTGATAAGGATATGTTAAAGGAATTCTGGGAACAAATAAGTGATCAAAATTTTGATTCCAGGCTTATGATATTCTTTGACATGTAATTTTTTTTTATCATTACCTATTTTCCCTGCTCCACAAGTTATTCTGGTAATTAGTCTAAAGTTTGAGCCAAGGGGTTTAATGAAATGCAGGATGGATAAAGATGGCGATGGTAGATTAACCGAAGACGAAGTTAGACAGGTAAATGTGTTTAGACCAATGAGGTCTTGATTGTTTCAGATGTTAATATCTGCATTCGCATGCGAAAAGTTTTAATATATTTTCATATTTGATCTTTTCTGTGTGTGTATGTGAAATTTAAACACAAATTTATGCTAAAAGTTGTAAGGTCATTTAGAAAAATACACAATTAACTTTAAAACAAACAATCAAAATCTTAGTAATTTTCTTTGAAAAATCTGAGATTGTTTAATGGGTGGGAGATTAAATTGTTGACTCTGCTCTCTTTTTTTGTGTTTCGAAGATCATCAATCTTAGTTCGTCTACCAACAATCTGTCAGCCATCCAGAAAAGGTCAGCTGGATATGCAGCAATGATAATGGAAGAGCTTGACCCACATAAAACAGGATATATCTTGGTAAACTTTCTTGATGATGTTCCAAACCTATTTTTCTTTTGCCTTTATATTTTGCTGCTATATGTTGGTAACGCTAGTGAATTTATAACAGGTAGACAACCTTAAAAATTTGCTTATGCAAGCAGAAACACTACCTGAAATCACAAATAGTGAAGAAAGAAGGCAGCCGGTTGAAAAGATAACTAAGAAGTTTAATGATACGCCTTATCCTAGCCCGTCTAGGACAATGTACCGTCGACTGGGATTCTTTGTTCTAGATAGCTGGCAGAGAATTTGGGTGATAGCGCTATGGCTCACTATTACTGCCATCCTCTTCACATACAAATATATTCAATACAAAAATAGAGCAGTCTATGAAGTGTTGGGGCACTGCGTGTGCTTTGCTAAAGGTTCAGCAGAAACGTTGAAACTGAATATGGCGTTGGTTCTGTTACCTGTATGCAGAAATACCATCACATGGCTTAGAAATAAGACTAGGTTTGGTGTTTTAGTCCCTTTTGATGACAACATCAACTTTCATAAGGTAAAACCAAACTTTTTATAGAATATGTGTAACCAACTTTATATGGTAGTGGGTGGTTGAGAAATAGTTTATAATTAACGATATGAATCAGAGATCATCGACTGCACTTTGATGTTGTTTAATATACATGTTGTATACTTGCCAGGTTATAAAAATCATACCAGTTTAGATGCTATAATATCTCTGACATTTATAGTTACATTACACTTAACCCTATACAGGTTATAGCAGTGGGAATTACGATAGGAGTAGGCATACACTCGATCACTCACTTGGCTTGCGATTTTGCACGGCTGATCGCAGCAACTCCAGAGGAATACAAGCCTTTAGGAAAATACTTCGGAGAGGAGCAACCTAAGAGATACTCACATTTTGTGAAGTCAACAGAAGGTATAACAGGACTCCTAATGGTTCTCTTGATGGCAATTGCTTTTACACTAGCGCTGCCTTGGTTTAGACGAGGGAAGCTAGAGAAAACGCTTCCAAAGCCACTAAAAAAACTCGCTAGCTTCAATGCCTTCTGGTACACTCATCACTTGTTCGTTGTAGTCTACATTCTCCTTATCGTCCACAGATACTACCTGTATCTCAGTAAAGAATGGTACAAGAAAACGGTGAGTATTTCGAGGTTTCAACATTATTCAGTTGTAATCTCAGCGACCAAGAATCATGTCACTAATTAATTCAAGGGTATTTTTGTAGACGTGGATGTATTTAGAAGTGCCAATAGCTCTATATGCATGCCAGAGACTGATACGAGCATTCAGATCCAGCATCAGGACGGTAAAAGTTGTTAACGCTGCGGTTTATCTTGGAAACGTATTGACTTTGAAAATGTCAAGGCCTAAACACTTCAAATACAAAAGTGGTCAATACACATTTGTAAATTGCCCAAAAGTCTCACCATTTGAGTGGTACGTTAAAAATCCACTCTTAAGAATCAAGAACCATAAACCCATTTTAATGTTGATTCATGTGATGATATATATCACTGCAGGCATCCATTTTCAATAACTTCTGCACCGCTGACGACTATCTGAGCGTGCATATAAAATCAGCAGGAGATTGGACAAAGGCTATTAAAGAAGTTTTCTCTGAGGTCCTACTTACTTCTAACAGCACCTCCATCCATTAGGACTCCTAATGGGTTCTTTAGATTAAATTAGTGTTTATTTGTGTGATTTGAAAGCTTAAGGACCCCTGTTAGTCTATTTAATTTTTTCATCCTCTATTGGTAGAAACTCCATTGAAGTTCTTAAAAATAATTTTTTCTGTAATGAGATAAACGAAAACTAAAACAAAAAACAAAAAAAACTTCGTCTGATCATGTGAAGCACAAATTCAGATACTACCACAGAGCCTTAACCAATTATATTAAGCATATCGATTCCACAAACAATCATTTCCACCATCGCTAACTTATACAAAACAGAGGAAAACTTAAGCTTAAGCATATCGATTTCCAGAAACAATGTACTAGTAATCTAACAGACTTCACCGTCCTCAATATTATCAAAAAATTACCATCGACATCAATTTTAAAAGACAAGGGATGATTTCTTACCGATAAGGAGATGGAGTCGAGATTCCAGACGAGGTTCGAGAGAGAGTCGAGGAGGTTCGAGAGAGAGTCGAGGAGGTTCGAGAGAGAGAGGACGAGACTTGACAGAGAGACGACGAGAACGAGATTATCGAGCGACATGACGGAGAAGTCGAGAATGAAAGTCACCGGGAGAGAAGACGGAGAAGTGGAGACAGAGACGACGAGATTCGACAGAGAGACGACCAGGTTCGAGATAAGGACGACGAGACTCGAGAGAGACGACGCGATTCGATTCAGAGACGCCGAGAACGAGATCACCGACCGAGAAGACGGAGTTCTCGAGAATGAAAGTCACCGAGAGAGAAGACAGAGAAGTGGAGACAGAGACGACGAGGTTCGACAGAGAGACCACCAGGTTCGAGATAAGGACGACGAGACTCGAGAGGGACGACGAGATTCGATTCTGAGTCGCCGAGAACGAGAGAGACGCGAAGATCGCGAAGATCGCCCAGAGAGAAGACGGAGAAATCGAGAATGAAAGCCTTTGGCTTTCTCGCGAAGGAGAGAGAGAGCATTGATGTGCGGTCCAATCACAAGGCGCCACGATAGGGCTCCCAACCGAAACTAGAAAGCCCAATTTAGAGAGCGATACATTAATTTGGGTTTATTTATTTATTTTTATTCTGTTTTGTTAGGGAATTTGGGCTAAGTACTCCCCGATGGAGCTGCTCTAAATCACTCAAAATTAGATATTCTACGCCCTTATTTCAAAAAAAAAATTATATTTTTTTGGTCTTTAAGTGTGGGAAAGATAATTCGAAAATGTCTCAGGTGACGTCTAAACCACCTCCGGTTAGAGATACGTCGCATGGTGCAAATAATCCCGAGTAAGTATACTTTCCAACTATCCTATAAAAATGATTCAAAGAATATGTAAGAAAAATATGCAAATTGTTTTTTTCTAAACGTAAATGAGAACTATTATTATGTTTCAAACGTCCTTAGTGAAAACCATATATAAAAAAATAAGAATACCATATATAAAAACTAAGAATTATAAAAGAGTCAAAGAGAAGTAGTTGTAATAAAAAAATAAAAAATAGTTGTAAATACTAGTCAAAGACTAAAAGAAAAGTCGTTATATTTCTAGAAGCTCGGTAGGTATGATACGTAATTTCCACTATGAAAGCAGCTTTCAGTTTTAAAAACCACATATCGAGTTTCATTATATTGATCATATGTAGAATAATAATTCCTACCTAACTATATATTGTTATTCAAAAGACTAGAAAACATGATTATGATTAGATAATCATGTATGTTCCCACTTGTTATCTTTGTTATAACGACGACCAACTACTATTCCACAGTTACCCCAAAATCATGATTGATGGTCCATATGGCACCTCAGCACAAGACTACAACAAGTACGAGGTGGTTCTACTGATCGGTCTTGGGATTGGTGCCACTCGAATGATCAGCATTATCAAGGACATTGTCAACAATATGTATGCCATGGAAAATGCTCAACTCCGCCAAATGGAGAATGGATTGGAACACGAGCCACAAGATAAGACAGAAAATTTCAAGACGAAAAGAGCTTACTTCTACTGGGTGACGAGGGAGCAGGGCTCGTACGATTGGTTCAAGAACATCATGAACGAAATCGCAGCACGGGATGTTAACAAAATCATAGAACTACATAACTATTGCATTAATGTATTCGAAGAAGATGACGGCGCCCGCTCCGCGCTCATACGTATGCTTCAGTCTAGCTTATGCCAAGAGTGGTAAGGACATTGTCTCTGAGACAAGGGTCATGTCTCACTTCGCCAAACCTAATGTGGAATACGTCTATAGAAAGATAGGCATGGATCATCCAGCTGGTACTAATGTTGGTAAGTTATCTCTCTCTCAAGCACACATCAAATCAAGCACTAAGCTACAGCTATTCTTCATATGACACTAGCATTTATATATCATATTCAAGCACTAATGTTGGTAAGTTATCTCTCTCTCATTTATATGTGTTTTAAGTAATGATTATGAAGAAGCGAATATGATATAAACATGGAATTGTATATATAATCGTGCAGGAGTGTTCTATTGTGGATCACCATTTTTGGCAAAGGAGCTAAGGCGTCTCGCTTTGAAATTTACACACAAGACGAAGATTAGATTCTCCTTCCACAATGAGAACTTCTAATTAATGACACTGAAGGTTATACCCACAATGCTGATTAAGCATGATGACCAAAAAGAAAATCCCTTATATATTAATTGAGGAACATTTGAAAAGATGTAACCTCAATTTTGTATTAATTAAAAGAGGCCCCAATGCATAGGTGGCACTCAATTAGGTAGTCAATTACATTCAATTGAAAAATAAGTAGGTCCACATTCGATTTTTATATGTTGTTAGATACATAAGTTGGTCAAACTATATGATATAATGATATGATATGATATTTTCTTTCCTTAAATAAAACCTACGGAATTACCATAAATGACTAATATATATATGACAATTAATGAGTTTAATAATAAAGATTTGATAACAATGTATATCTCCTCCATCATTTTTTGTTTAATTTTATATTATTAAAATAAATTAAACAATCAAATTAGCTATAAAAATAAAATTTAGTTTTTTTCGTATATGTTATATTTTGAATTTTTAAAAACGACAATAAATGACTAAAACTATTAAAATTATTATGTTAAAAATTAATGATCAATTGGTTTAACATTTTTATTATAAGAAGATACACATGATTTTAAAACCATATGAGTAAAAAATATCATTTAATAATAAAATAAATAAATATATATATATATATATTAAACACTATATACCATAAGATTACATAAATATTTTAATATTAAAACTTTCAATGAATTTTCAAGAACATTTATAAATTATAAATTTATTAAAGATTTCAGATTGAAAATTTTGTTATCGATGATTTAAATATTTTGTTATAAAACGATATGAACGATCATAGAACTGTATGATTATAAATTCTTATTTAATAAATAACTATACAAAATATACTGCTCCTAGAAAAATAGGTTGGTTCATCTTAACTTATATTACACTTTTTATTAAACTAACTATCGAATTGATAAATAACGTACCAAAAAATATTTTGCACTTTCCTTAAATAAAAGCTACGAAATTACCTAATATGATTAACGTATATGTGAAAATTAATTATAATGAATAATAAATATTTGATAACAATTTTTGTATCCTAGTTCTTTTTTTAATTTTATATTATTAAAATATATTTAAAAATCACATTAAATATATAATAAAAACATTTATAATTTTTCTTATATGTTATATTATGAATTTTTCAAAACGTCTATAAATTATTAGAAATTTGAATATCCCCACTCTGAAAATTTTGTGATCAACAGATTATTTTTTTTGTCATAATAAGTTACAAATGATCATAAAATTGTATTAATATGAACTTTTATTTAATATTATAAGAAGATACACATTATTTTAAAACCATATGAGTAAAAAATATCATTTAATAATAAAACATATATATTTATATATATATATATATAGATTATACTATATACCATAAGATTACATAAATATTTTAATATTAAAACTTTCAATGAATTTTCAAAAACATTTATAAATTATAAACTTATTAAAGATTTCACATTGAAATTTTTGTTATCGATTATTTAAATATTCAGTTATAAAATGATATGAATGATCATAGAACTGTATGATTATAAATTCTCATTTAATAAATGACTATATAAAATATACTATTCTTAGAAAAATAGGTTGGTCCATCTTGACTTACATTATATTTTTTATTAAACTAACTATCTAATTGATAAATAATCTACCAAAATTTTTTTTGCACTTTCCTTAATTAGAAGCTACGAAATTACCTAATATGATTAACGTATATATGAAAATTAATTATTATGAATAATAAATATTTGATAACAATTTTTGTGTCTTAGTTCTTTTTTTTTAATTTTATATTATTGAAAGATATTAAAAAATCACATTAAATATATAATAAAAACATTTATATTTTTTCTTATATGTTATATTTGAATTTTTCAAAATGTCTATATATTATTAGAAATTTGAATATTCCCACTCTGAAAATTTTGTGATCAATAGACTATTTTTTTGTTATAATAAGTTACAAATGATCATAAAATATAACGCATATGAATTTTTATTTAATAAATATTCAAACTAAATAATATATATATATAAACACTAATGATTTAAAGCAACAAGATTGGCTGATCAATTTAGTCGTCCAGTTGAAATCTTTCAAAAGTATGTGAAAGACTAAAGTCAAAGTAAATATTGATTTAGAATAGTAGTTATATTTTACTAACCAAATACCAAAAAAAACCGAACCGAACCGAAACTAACCCGATATCCGGGTTGAACACCCGTAATCCAAATGAAGCCAAACTATTGTTTCATTCTCCAAAATATAATAAAAATAATAACTTAATCCCGCGCAAGGCGCGGGTCTTATCCTAGTGAAATATTATTAGTGGAGACTGGAGAGCAAGTGTGTTATGATTGTTGTTTAAAATTTTAATTTGTGTGGTTGTTTTTTCTTCTTTTCTGAGTAAAACGTGTGTGGTGGTGATTTGGTGAAAAACGAAGTGTGTATTAAAAAGCTTTATTGTCTAATTAAAATATTTAATATTTTAAACTAAAAGGTTAAACTAGTCATCTCTAATTTAGTTTGTGTACTTTTTCTTGTACAAACACAACCAATAATCGTTTTGTCATTTGAAAAAGAGAGTAAAACTAACACAAAAATACTACTGTATCTTTTTGTCAAATATGAAATTCAATAAATTTTTGGTAAAATGAAATTCAATATTTAGTAAGAGGTGATGAATGTTTCGCAACTCATAAGTCCAGAGTCTCTTGGTATGAAGAATTTTCATCTGATTTCAGTTTTCGGTTCTGGCTTCTTGCAGCTCATGTTTCTGGTGTGGGACCAAAGCAAGGTCCTTACGAGTTCAAGCCGGCAATGTCATCGTCAAGCGCCAACAACAATGTGTTCTCTCCTTTGAATATATTTCCTCAATCTACCCTTGATAAACCAATTAAAGGATCCTTCATCTTGCAGGAGTAGGTAGTCGTTTTGCCCGCTACTGTATTTTCTTTCTTTGTATCATTAGTAAGTCTAAACGAGACAGTCCAACATTTGTTTAAGACCTTCAATATGATTGCAGCAAATCTTCTGTAAGAGTTTTGAGCTTGCAGTAAAGTTACATATTTCATTGATTACAATAAACAGCGAAAGAACTATGAACTGGCTCTGAAGAAGGGCATGCTTGAAGAAACCACCTTCGGAATGCAGGAAGAGTTATGAAAATCTTGTCGGCCGCTATTGCATTGACGGCATAGTTCTTATTCATCACTAAAGAATCATCAGCATATGAACAAGAATGACCTACATGGGAACAGCTTCGATGAGCCTGGAAAAGTAGAACTAGGTGGTAATGAGTCCTCTCTTGGGCTATTGCTGATTTTCCAGCCAACCTTACCCAATGCTCTTTCTACATCCGCCTCCGCGTGTAGATAAGCCCCTTGTAGCCTTTGAAGGACCTGAGAAAAGCTCTCCGATCCTCTTTAAGATATCATAGTAGAAAGTCTTTGGTGCAAAACTCAGAATCACTCTCTTCTCTGCTAAGGAAGCAAGGTGTGCGATCATCCCGTCTGCTTTGTTCTGAGGGTAATGTATCAGCACGTCTAGGCATACGACTGTGTTGTACTTCAAATCTTGGTAGATTCTCTCCTCCTAGCTGCTGCTTTGCCTGTGCATATATTGAAATCGGTTAATAAACAATAAGAAGGATTCACAACCGAGAATGTAGTTCCTTAACAACTCTATCTTGAATCCAAAGAATCTTAAATTATCTGAATTACTAAATATTTTTTTTTATCTGAATCCTTCTTATTGTTATTAACCGATTCGAAAAACCAAATCTGATGGTACAAAATTAACATGCATCATAGCTGAAGATACACTCCGAACATGTGTCTAAACTTGGCTGTCATAGTATTCTTTGCTTTTGATATATGTTAAATTACTTAATAGTTAGAATTCCTTTATAGGTATATAGTGAAAGTCAGTTAATTATTCGGTATAGATACCATTTTCACTAATGAAAGTTATCTGTTGTAAACACTATCTCCAAAATATATAGGATCTTCATGCACTTTATATCTCATATCAACACGTCACATTTTACATGTACTGATGACAAACTTCTTTGGATATTTATAGCCCCATAATATCTCTTGAGTTCCTCTTGCTGCAAAATTATCCTTAACTTGAAAAATATCTTGTTCTATTTCTAGGTTCCATCAATAAAACAACATCTGATATTTCTTGAAGTTTGAATCAACTGGATAGAAATACCTCAAGGATTTTTAAATCATCAATTTATACTTCAACTCATATTGAACTTTTTATTTTCGTTACACCCAAAATCTCATCTTGGACTTTCAGTTATGTTTTTAAAAAATTTATTATTCCGAATTTCTAAATATACCACAAGAGAATAATTAAAGCCGTGTTCTTTCGAAATTCTCTATGACAAATAATCCATGTATTTATAAAATTCAGAAGTCCATTATAACTAATTTTATTACATGCTTTTATTCATTGAAGTAATTTTGAAGGCTTACCTTATGTGGGCTCCAATCTGGTAATTACACTTATTGCATTTTTTTGGTTTCTAAACAAACCTTTTTTATTTCCTTTTAACATCTCAACCAATATTTGTCTTTTTTTTAGTATTTACTTTTTAATATTTTCTTCCGTTTTTAGTATTTCACTAGATCAATAATTTAGATTTTAATTGATATTGATTATTTTTTCTATTTTATTCTGTTTCCGTCGATTTTAGTTAAAATTTTACTTTTCTTTGAATTTATATAATTAAAATAAATTCATAAAAATACAATATTTTATATAATATACAATTTTATGTTAATAACATTAAAATAATACTTACTAATTATACAAATGCTTTAATTTTAGTTTTATTTATATATTTTAGAATATGACTAAATTCTAGTAATTTGTGTAATATAAAATCATCGGTTTTTGCCGACTATATAGATTTATTTTGTGGGTTCCGCCTCTAGCTGTAACGCGTTGGAATATACATTGTGTGTTATAAACTATAATATACTCGACAGTGAAATCAGTGACTTGTGATTATGAGATTGGGTATTTGGTCTTTGAAAAAAAGGGTTTTGGTATTTGGTCTTTTTTTAAATATTTCAGTCTTAAGCATTTGGCATCCTGTCTTCAACTAATGCGCGGATCAAAGATGAGTTGGCTGAGAAAACAGCAAATAACAACAAAACGTGGGCCCAAACCGGTCGACGTCTCTCTTATTTTTTTACTTATCTGAATTCCGTGTATCCCGTTCAACCTAGGTTTCGACATGTTGTTGGAATATATTTTGGGTTATAAAAGAGAGTTTGTCTAAGTTTATTATTACTCATGATTAGAGGTCTATATTTATACAATTATTAGACCGTTTTATTTAAATCTTCATAAGAGAAAAAGAAATCCTATTCCTAATAGAAAGAGGAAATAATACTTATCCTAAATACATATGGAAAATGATAAACATCAAGTATAGATAAATGTAAACTCTCATTCGCCTAAGTCATTAGCGAATGGGCCGGATGGACAGCTGATGGGCCGGATGGTTTGGACCTGATATATGGGTCGATCACCACTTGGTTTATAACACTCCCCCTTGATCGACACATCCGGTTCAGGGTTTGTAACATGCTTAATGTTACCTCATTAAAACTTTTCCAGGAAAACCCAGTAGGACAAAACCATGGATAAGTAAAAAGAGTACAACACATGAACTCCCCCTGACTTGTACCCCCGTGGATGTTCTTCAAGTTGGCGCATGGACAATTTGATAGTTTAGCTTCATGGGCGCCAACTATTGAACTGGTCCTTTAATTGGCACGTCCCAAACTGATAGATAAATTTCATGGACGTGTGGTTGGTGTAGACATGGTGAAGAAGTCGGCTGACATATCATATGACTGAACTTGTAGTCCTTTGAGCTTCTTGAACGTTGATGTAGGAATATCTCTTGCCGAATTGTAACTTGAGTTATCTTGTAACTCTCATATCTTCTGGAACTTCATTAAGACATGGTCAAGACGTGCATCATTGCAGCTGACCACTCTATGTCCTGGTCGGACGGATGGCACTCGACCAGTACTCGGATGGACCTCTAATCTGCGATCAAACTTTACTCGCAAGTCCTCTCATGTCCCACGGATCCTCTAGTCACATGGCTTTGCCATACCGTGGACACTTTAATATATATTGAGTCATCGACTCAAACACATACGAATCACCTGGCTTCTCACGGACATGCCTTCGTCCATTCGGACATACATCACCCGTATGTGCTAATGGCTTATCCATTATAGCCGATCTTTCTTCATTGGTCGATCCATGTTGAGTTATAGACCTTGTATATACTCGTCCATACCCCATGAGTGTCTAAGATCATATCATTAATAATCATTGCTGCAATAAGTTTTATAATCTCATCAAACTATGGATCTGCAGTCAAATACACTCAAAGACCTTTATACATGGTTATCGATCTTTCTTGCCTTCAGCAATGCCATATCCATTTGACCTCGACCAGACATACTTCTGGTCACTATCTTGGACCATTATTGTTTCCTTTTATCCACTGATATAAACATAATGGCTTGTGCTTACATTGGAGATCCATACTATAATCTTATTACTTGAAAAACATCGCAGTCCACACTTTCTTTGATGGCATCTCATGACCTACTTGCAGTGCTGATTTATTATAAACACAAGGGATTTCTTTTATAAGAATATATGGACTGATTTGGATTGTTCTTTATCGAACTCCTTCACTAAGTTTTACTTAGTCTTATCATATTCAATGCAGCTGCTTTTGCTTCAGTCCATGAACAGCTTAGGAACAATGTTGTTCTTTGAGAACTTCTTTTCTCATCTTTCTGGTACCTTTATTTTCTTTATCCAGTGATCAATATACTGCTTACTACATCATTATTTCTTTTGTTTCCAGACTTCATCAATTTCGAGTTTGTGTAGTATCATCCACCACATAGAAGCATATTTCCTTATAATTTGTTCATTTGGTCTCTATGAGTATCCTTGTGTAACAAGCCATTCTTTGAATGCGGTAAGTAGTAATGTAAACAACCTCTTGACTACTTGGTCACGTTCCACATCTCACGATTTTTTTTTCCTCACAAGACCCATTTATCCACTGGTCTATATCATCAGATGGCGTTTCTATATATTTGGCCAATACGCTCATCTCTTCTTTAAACTCTTTAAACCTCACGTTTTCTTTTAATTTGATCTTTATTCTTTATGAGTACTCTTACGTGGGTTCATGATCCTCGCTTTATATCTTTAAACTCAAGTGCTACTTTCTTTTATGAGCTCTCTTATATGTAAATACATCATTGGTGTTAACACTCTTATGTAGTTCCATAGTGTTCCAGACATGATCTAATAGATTTGAGATCTTATTATCCAGGACCTTTACTACCTTGCAGTTTGGCGTTCCAAACTACATGGTTTGGTACCTTAGATGTTTAGCTGGCCAGCCTTATCTCTCTATCTGGACTGGTTTCCTTTGAACTCGGATTTGTATTATTTTATGCACCTTTCATTTCTTTCCGAGGTTTCTTATCTTTTGGAACTTATTGGTCTATCTTGTATAGACACTATAGCAACTTGATTGTGTCGCTTAGGACATCAAATTCGTGGTGCTAAGCTGGTATGACTTAGTCATTCTTTTCTTTTCGGGTCAATGTGTATGGCATCTAGTTCTGCTAGCTTTTGTATCATTTGATCACATTCTTTGGACATCTTAAATCATATTTTCTAGTCCGAGGTTCTTGCCAAGACAATGATGGTAGATACCATTATATTTCTCTTATTCTCTTTTACCAACTTATTTCTTTCTCCCCCTGATGTTGGATAGTCGGATTCATCAGTCATGCGATCCATGTACCTGGCCATAATTTGATCACCCATATTTGGCACAAGGTCTCTTAAAAAACATGGGAGAAAAACATGTTCCTATCCAACATATATTCCCAATCTTTTTCTCATCCTCTTCTGAGGTTCCATCCTAGACGACACATATGTATGTGGTGGGTTTATTCAAAATCTCTTAGGATGGTATATGTCTGGTTTATGACCCGTATTCATTCTGAGATGGGATTATCTATGCTCACTTATATGGCCTGATGCATATTAACCTTACACATGTAAATCCTTGTGTCCCCAAGCATTAGGTAGTGGCCTTTGTAGTATAAAGAATTCGGCCAAGTCTTACTATGGTCATAGACCATGTCACACGGATTTGTAGTATGTTCATGGATCACAGTTTGTCCTTACTCCCCCTCATGGACATACTATAATCACGTGGTACTTGGGACAATAGAGCCTAATGAGTTTCCCTTGTGTACATGTTACACAACGTGAGATTTTATGGGATAACTCTTTGTGCCTTTTGCAATATATGCATCAATTTTTAAAGACCTGGATGGCTAATCCAGTCATGCCATAAAGTGTATAAAATTTCGTAGGTATACATGTTACCATGGCTTTTGCCTTTATCATACTGATCCTTGGCATAGTCTAGATCAGTAGAGTATGTAGGTATAGTCTTGACCACTTTCTTATAAGGTCTTAGGCGATTATCTTATAATCTGAAAGGAACTTTTGTTTCCTTTGCCCATTGGTTCAATGTGGAAGCCATTCATGCTCAAGTCTTTATAACTCAATGGGTTTTTTATTGGGTGAATAAATTTGTGCCCCTTTAGGAAATGTCGTGGTCTATAATAGACTGACTATCATTTTATTAAGTTTTCATTGTCATTTATCAATCAAGAAATAATCAAGCAAATCAAACATGATAACTAAAAACAACTCTTATTATTGCTATAAAATTGTAAATGACAAGCAAATCAAAGCAAAAGATAAAACATAAAATCAGAATATCGAAATCTAGTTTCTTTAGTCAATGTATAAGCCGGTCTCACAATCCATATATTTTCACACAGCTTCATTGGATTCCTCCTTATCATTTTTAGCCTCATTGGCTTCAGGAGGTCTCATCTCAGTGTTTCATTGCTCAATGTATCTTTTCTGAAGTTTTTCAAATCTGCTAATGGTATCTATAACTTTCTGCTCTCTTTGCTCAGTTGCCAATAGGCATGACAATAGGTCATTATAGGTGGTGAAACCCTTAGCCTTATGTGATAACAACAGATCCTTTGGATGGAATGTGGAATAGGTTTTATATAGTAAATCCTCATTTGTTACCACTTCACCACATAGTTCAAGACTATAGGCGATTTTCATCAGAGCAGAATTATATTCATCCACGGATTCAAAATCCTGGAACCTAAGAAACTTCCATTCATTCATGGCTTTTCGCCATAATGCCTTTAAGTATCTGGAATTTAGTTTTGTCCAAAGGTCACAAGGATCCTCAATATTTAAGTACTGATCTCTCAAATCCTCAGTGAGATGATAGCGCATAATTGTTATGGCTCTATGCTTTTCACTTTCAATTGCATTATTGCCATCAATGATACATTTCCCGAATCCTTTAGACTTTCAGGGGAACTGAAGTGTTCATTACCCATTCTAGATAATTATCTCCAGAGAGATTTAGGGCAGCAAAATTCGAAGGCTCAAATTTCGACATCTGAAACATATTATTAATCAGTTCAAGATGCAACCGAGTCAATAAAATAAATGCATATGGTTTCACAAATCTCTCGACCAAACAATTAACTACTCGACCATGGTGCGAGAAAACAAGTATGCGAGGTCTATATGATGCTTTAGGCTACACGGCCGTATAAAATTGTGATGCAACAACCCTAGAGGTCGAATTTTATATCTGAATGCAATCAAAGCATCAATCATAACAAAAATCATATTCAGGCTGATTTTTAATCAATGTGAGACCAGGTCAATAATTCTTATGTTTTACTTTTCTTAAAACATTTAGTATGATCAAGCAATCTGAATAATAATGCAAGTATCATCAGATCATATTAAGGTTTCAAGGCCCATTTTTTCGGTTTGACTTTATCAATATCAAGTTTTACAAAAGAATTAAATCAGATCAATCAGTCAATTTTAGCAATTCTCTAGCAATCCTAACAGTAAAAGAAAATTTTTCCAGCAAGTAGAAAATGAAATTTCAGGAAAAAAGAAATTTTCTACTTTTAGCAAAAAGGAAATTCACAATTCTGGACAGATTATGGTTTTAATCAAAAGTAGCAATTTTCCTAATCAGTTCATTCGATATTCAAACAATTAATCACAATATGGAAACTTGTTTATCAATCGATTTATGCAAAAAGAAAAATTAGGGTTTTCAGCAATTTAACAATTTTAAGATCAAATTCGATTTTAAACAGTTATATTTACTCAAACAATCATCAAAGATAATTCAAGGTTTTAATCTAGCAGCCTAAACCTCAGATACATCAAAATCAATCAATCAAAACAGTCGGATCAATTTAGGTTTTTGATATTTCAGATTTTCAAAACATCATAAAGGAAACGGATCATATAATTTAGATTTAGGGTTTCAATGCCCTTACTGATCAATCAATGTTCTAGCAACCCTAACAGCCATTGATCTATCAACTTAACAGGAAAATAATCTAACCAAAACTTAGTTCCATAAGTTAGGGTTTCTATTATCCTAGATTAGGGTTCTTCAAATTTTAATGGTTCAGATCTTGATCAATCAACCAAATTCAGTGTAGGTTCTTTTAAGTTTCGAATTTTACCTTTAGAAACTTATGGAGTGTAGATTTGGACCACCAAAGAGAGAAGGAGGCCGCAAGGTGATCGTTCTTCGAGTCGGGTCGCGGACAGGCTGCTTGCTTGGTCGGATCACGAACAGGGAAGAAGGAGAACGTATGGTTTACTTGATCACGTCTAGAAGGAGCTAATGTAGCAGAGCGTGATGGCGCGTCAGTGATCGGATCGACAAGCGGTTTGCAGCGTCTGATTCGTCTCGGCGAGAGCTTCAATTTGATATATTGCTCGTCGTTTGGGTCCTCACGGTTTGGGAGAACGATCTCTTTGAAGTTCCGCCAGAATTAGGGTTTTGTGATATTCGGCTGAGTTTAAGGAATTTCGTGGGGGCTTAGGGTTAGAGGCTATCGTGCTGATAACGTGTTATAAAAGAGATGTTGTGTAAGCTTATTATTACTCATGACCAGAGATCTATATTTATACAATTATTAGACCGTCTTATTTAGACCGTCATAAGAGAAAAGGAAATCCTATTCCTAATAGGAATAGGAAATAGTACTTATCCTAAATACATATGGAAAATGATAAACATCAAGTATAGATAAATGTAAACTCTCATTCGCCTAAGTTATTAGCGAATGGGCCGGATAGACAGCTGATGGGCCGGACGGTTTGGGCCTGATATATGGGTCGATCACCACTTGGTTTATAACATTTTGTGCATTATATAATTTACTCGTCGTTGAATACTGACCAGCGCCGTTTTATATATGACAAGAAGCCCATAACATAACGCATTATGCGAACATCTCGAGTTGTCTAATACGACGTCCCAAAGAGTTTCACAATAAGATCTTCAGAGCATTGACTTGAGATACAAGAAATAATTAGTCATCCTCTTTCTTGGTCCTGTTTTGTTTCAAGTTGAAATCGTCACTTACATGAGTTTTCTTTTCATAGAGTGAGCTTTGAAGTAAAGAACGTACTATGACTTCTGACACAGAGGAAAAGAACAGCAGCGACATAGTTCCCCCAAGCGGATCATTTCGGTCGACCGATCACAATCCTGTGATGGAAAACGTTGGAGGCACGGACGGATCCAGCGTAAGGGAGAATCGGGAGAAGAAACGGAACGGCCTGGTGAACCAGATCAAGCGGTTTGCAGGGAAGCCAGCTCGGTTGAACCGGTCGAAGTCAACGACCGGTCAGGCCTTGAGAGGGCTCAAGTTCATCAGTAAGGCTGACGGTGCGGATGGCTGGACCGCCGTGGAGGAGAGGTTTGAAAAGATCACGGAAACTACTGAGGGATTGCTGATTAGGTCAAAGTTCGGTGAATGTATAGGTAAAAATCTGCATGTGAAATCAAGGAGTTGTATTGTTCATAAACATTGATATATGAAACTAAATTAATTAGAAATATTGATATGTTGTAGGGATGAAGTCAAAGGACTTTGCCTTGGTATTGTTTGACGCATTAGCTAGAAGAAAGAATATGACAGGGGATGTGATTGATAAGGCAATTTTAAAGGAATTCTGGGAACAAATAAGTGATCAGAATTTTGATTCAAGGCTTATGATATTCTTTGAGATGTAATTTTTTTTTTATCATTACCTAGTTTGATCTTTTGTTAATACATTTTTCCCCTGGATCGATAGCCTCCACAAGTTTTTCTGGTAATGAATCTAAAGTTTGAGCCAAGGGTTTCTGAAATGCAGGATGGATAAAGACGGTGACGGTAGACTAACTGAAGACGAAGTTAAACAGGTAAATGTGTTTAGAATTAGATCAATGAGGTCTTGATCGTTTCAGACGTTAATATCTGCATTCACATGCGAAAAGTTTAAAACATTTTCATATCTTATATTTTCTGTATGTGTGTGTGAAATTTTAACACAAATTTATGCCAAAATGTTGTAAGGTCATTTAGATTTTTTTAAAAGTACATGATTTAAAAAAGAAAAATAAAGAAAACGAACAATCAAAATCTTAATAATTTTCTTTGAAAATATTTAATTATTGACTCTGCTCTGTGTTTTTATGTTTCGAGGTCATCAATCTTAGTTCGTCAACCAACAATCTGTCGGCCATCCAGAAAAAGGCAGATGAATATGCAGCAATGATTATGGAAGAGCTTGACCCAAATAATATAGGATACATCATGGTAAACATTCTTGATGATGATCCAAACTGATTTTTAAAAAAATATTTTGTTGCTCATTATCTATAACTCTGATTAATTTAAAACAGGTAGAAAGTCTTAAAAATTTGCTTATGAAAGCAGAAACAGAAACACTAGCTGAAATCACAAATAGTCAAGATCCAAAGCAATTCATTGAGAAGCTTCAAACTACGCCTGACCCTAACCCGTTAAGGAGATGGTACCGTGGACTCAGATTCTTTGTTCTAGATAGCTGGCAGAGAATTTGGGTGATAGTGCTATGGCTCAGCATTATGGCCATCCTCTTCACATACAAATATATTCAATACAAAAATAGAGCAGTCTATGAAGTGTTGGGGCATTGTGTGTGCTTCGCTAAAGGTTCAGCCGAGACGTTGAAGCTGAATATGGCCTTGATTCTGTTACCTGTATGCAGAAATACCATCACATGGCTTAGAAATAAGACTAGAGTTGGTGTTTTGGTCCCTTTTGATGACAACATCAACTTTCATAAGGTAAAACCAACATTTTTTTAAATATGTTTGACAACCTTTATATGGTAGTGGGGTGGTTGAGAAATAGTCTTATAGTTAAGGATATGATAATCAGATGTTTGTTTCGGAAAAAAAAAAAAAAAAAAAGATAATCAGATGTTATCCCATTGCACTTTCATGTTGTTTAATATACACGTTTTAAATGGAAAGAAAAATAGTTCTTTACATTAGTTTAAACTCATGTTTAATACTTGCCTAGTTATAAAATCACTCTTTTAAATTCTATAATCTCCCATTTCTAGTAACTTGACGCCTAAACCTACAGGTTATAGCAGTGGGAATTACGATAGGAGTAAGCATACACTCGATTGCCCACTTGGCTTGCGATTTTCCACGGCTGATCGCAGCAACTCCAGAGGAATACAAGCCTCTAGAAAAATACTTTGGAGAAGATCAACCTAAGAGATACTCACAGTTTGTGAAATCAACTGAAGGTATAACAGGACTCGTAATGGTTTTCTTGATGGCTATTGCTTTTAAACTAGCACTGCCTTGGTTTAGACGAGGGAAGCTAGAGAAAACGCTTCCCGGGCCACTAAAGAAACTTGCTAGCTTCAATGCCTTCTGGTACACTCATCATTTGTTCATTGTAGTCTACATTCTCCTTATCGTTCATGGGTACTATTTGTATCTCAGTAAGGAATGGTACAAGAAAACGGTGAGTATTTCGAGGTTTCAACATTATTCAGTTGTAATCTCAGCGACGAAGAAATGTCACTAATTAATTCGAGGGTATTTTTGTAGACGTGGATGTATTTAGCAGTGCCAATAGCTCTATATGCATACGAGAGACTGATACGAGCATTCAGATCCAGCATCAGGACGGTAAAAGTTGTTAACGCTGCGGTTTATCCTGGAAACGTATTGACATTGAAAATGTCAAGGCCTAAACACTTCAAATACAAAAGCGGTCAATACATGTTTGTAAACTGCCCAAAAGTCTCACCATTTGAGTGGTACTAAGAAAACACTCTTAAGAAGTAAGATTCATAGTCATTTCAATATTGATTCATGTGATGATATATATCACTGCAGGCATCCATTTTCAATAACTTCTGCACCACAAGACGACTATTTGAGCGTACATATAAAAGTAAACGGAGATTGGACAAAGGCTATTAAAGGAGTTTTCTCTGAGGTCTTTTTTACTTCTATATCACTCAATATTATATATTTTGTAGATCTTTAACTGAGGGAAAGATGGTTTGAGAATTATATTGCCTTATGTCTCAGGTGTTGTCTAAACCACCTCCGGATAGAGATACTTCGCATGGTGCAAATAATCCCGAGTAAGTACTTTCTAACGATCCGATAAAAATGATTTACAGCATAATTTCATATAGTTAGATCTAAACGTAAATGAGTAACTATTTTAATATTTACACGTACCATTTGATTGGTGATAAGAAATCACATTTGACTTTTCCATAAAACACAGTAGTATAAAATTTTATAATCGCAACTACTTCTATGAAAAAACTTTGGATGCAAATTGTATTCCTTTTCTGTCAAATTTTAATTTATTTTCTCGTTATGCTTGATGATGTTTTTTGTATCTGAAATATGTACATATATACACTTAAAAATGCCAAATATAATTTCAAGCACAAACATCAGTTATATTTTGAACTGATAAAGATATATATTTTAACGGTTATATCATAGTACGAGTGTCCTTGCACTAAAACTAAACATTAACACCTAAACTGTTACACAACTGATTAAAACGACGACTACTTCCAGCCGATAGTCAAGAGAGCGTAAATCGTCCCAAGCACAGAAATAAAAATACATATCCCGTAAATGTTAGTCAGACTCAGAGACCCAATGAGAAGTCGTAATATTTCTAGAAGGTTGGTACGTACGATGATACGTGACTTCCACTATGAACAGCTTCCAAATTAAAAAAGCTTACATCTCTTAAGGTCCATTATATTAGTGATATTTTTTTTTGAATGAAAATATTAATTAATTATTATTAAATGATATTTAGAATCACCCCATACCTAACTATATATAATATATTGTTACTCAAACGACTAGAAAACATCATTTCACTAGATAATCACGTTCCCACTGGTAACCTTTTTTGTGTATATGCTTTGTCCGCTATAACGACGATCAACCACTAACTCTACTAATTAAAAGCTTTTATTAACTCGTTGTGACAGAATTGTCTATGGATTTGATTTATCACTTTATATACTTTATCTTGCTATTAAGTGCAAGATTTGCGATCGATTAATTTTTAAGTGAATGATACATTCTTACTAAAGAAAACAAAACACGTCTTTTTTTTGCGGCAAACAAAACACGTCTAATATCGTGAGAATATAAGCATGTAAGAAAAATATCTGGTTGACGTTAAAAGTAAAATTTGCTAAAAATAAATAAAAGTATAATTGTTGAAGTATATATATTACTGTTATGTTTATTAAGGCACTGTTTTGCAAAAAAAAAAAAAAAAACATGTTTAATTTTACTTATTAATTAGGCCCTATTAATTAAGCATACTAGAAGTTAATTTTCAAAATTTATGGTTCCATGGCTATGAAATAGTTGGGTATGTTTATTGTTTGTCTGTTTACTTTTGAAAACTAATCTACCTGCTAGTAGAAGTTAATGTTGTTAATTTTAAAAAAAAATGTTGTTAATTTTAAAATTCCAACGACCCATTATTCCACAGTTACCCCAAGATCATGCTTGATGGTCCGTACGGCGCGCCAGCACAAGACTACAAGAAGTACGAGGTGGTTTTGCTGGTCGGTCTTGGGATCGGTGCCACTCCGATGATCAGCATTATTAAGGACATTATCAACAATATGTATGCCGTGGAAAACGCTCAACTCCACCAAATGGAGAATGGATTGCAAAGGGAGCCACAAAACAAAAACGAAAAATTCAAGACGCGGAGAGCTTACTTCTACTGGGTAACGAGGGAGCAGGGCTCGTATGATTGGTTCAAGAACATCATGAACGAAATCGCAGAACGTGACGTAAACAAAATCATAGAGCTACATAACTATTGCACTAGCGTATTCGAAAAAGATGACGCTCGCTCAACCCTCATACGTATGCTTCAATCTATAGCTTATGCCAAGAGTGGTAAGGACATTGTCTCTGAGACAAGGGTCAAGTCCCATTTCGCCAAACCTAATTGGGAAGAAGTGTACAACAAGATAGCCATGGATCATCCAGATGGCACTAATGTTGGTAAGTTCTCTCTCTCTCAAGCACACGTCAAATCAAGCACTAAGCTACATCTTATCTTCATATGGCACTAGCATTTATCATCATATGATTTAAGTAATGATTATGAAGAAGTGGTTATGATATAAACATGGAATTGTATATATAATCGTGCAGGAGTGTTCTATTGTGGATCACCGGTATTGACAAAGGAGTTAAGGCGTCTAGCTTTGGAATTTACACACAAGACGAAGATCAGATTCTCCTTCCACAAAGAGAACTTCTAATTAAGGACAATGAAGCTTATACCCCTGATTAAGCATGATGACAAACAAGATCATGAACTTATTGTGAAAGTAAGCGTGTTATGTTTGTGAGTTTAAAGTTTTAATTTGTGTGGTTAGTTTATTCTTCTTTTCTGAATAAAACTTGTGGTGATTATGTAAAGAACGAAGTGTGTGTTTAAGAGCTTTTTAATTTAGTTTAAACTAGTCATCTCTATTTTTGTTTGTGTATTTTTTTCTTGCACAAATACAAATACAATCAACAATCATTTTTCTCATTTGAAAAAGAGAGCAAAAAAACTAACACATACAAAAATACATTGTCAATTATCCCTTTTTGTCAAAATATGAACTTTTAGATTTAGTAAGAGGTGATTTCAAAAAAAAATATACATTAATTTTTCACAACTCATCAGACTAACAAGAGCATCTAGGTATGGAGAATTTTCATCTGATTTGAGACCTTTAATATGATTGTAGCAAATCTTCTGCAAGGATTTTGAGCATACAGTAAAGTTACATATAACATTGATTACAATAAACAGTTGAAGAACCATGAACTGGGTGGCCTGAAGAAGTGCATCTTTGTAGTGACCACCCTCAGAGTGCAAGAAGATTGTGAAAATCTCTTCAGTAAGTTTTGCACTGACGACATAGCTCTTATTCATCACTAAAGAATCATCTGCATATGAACAAGAATGACCTACATAGGAACAGCTTCAATGAGCCTCGAAAAGTAGAACTGGGTGGTAATGAGTCCTCTCTTGCTGATTTTCCAGCCAACCTTACGCAATGCTCTTTCTACATCCGCCTCAGCGTGTAGGTAAGCCCTTGTAGCCTTTGAGGGACCTGGGAAAAGCTCTCCAATCCTCTTCAAGATATCATAGTAGAAAGTCTTTGGTGCAAAACTCAGAATCACTCTCTTCTCTGCTAAGGAAGCAAGGTGTGCGATCATCCCGTCTGCTTTGTTCTGAGGGTAATGTATCAGCACGTCTAGGCATACGACTGTGTTGTACTTCCCACTTAGGCTCTCTAAATCAGTCACTTCAAATCTTGGTAGATTCTCTCCTCCTAGCTGCTGCTCTGCCTGTGCATATATTGAAATCGGTTAATAACAAAAAAAGGATCAGAATCCAGAATGCAACTCTATCCTGATTCCGAAAAAAAATTGAAATTATCTGAATTACCTGATACTTTTCATCTAAATAACCTGAATTATCCGATATTTTTAACTAAAAACCTGAATTATTATAACAGTTTTATTCGAATTATAAAAAATTATTCGAAAAGATAATCAGAACCAAACAGGAACAGAGTTGGACTGAAATTTTTTTGGATATTAGCCGGTTCTCAATCTTGTTATTTTGAAACGAAACTAAACCAAAATTGAATTGAATTTTATTAAGCTAAACTCAGTATCCTTATATCCAAAAGAATCGAAAACCCAAAAATTCAAACCAAACCGAATGCTCATAACTTAGAAGAACTCAGCAAGCACAGAGACCAACAAAGCTCACCTTCATCTCAGCTTCAGCAACCATAGCTGCAGAGATATCACTAGCAGAGACAATCGCACCTTCCTTAGCAAGCGGTATCGAGAGCAAACCGGTTCCACATCCAGCGTCGCACACCGTGACACCGGCCAACGATCTTTCCTCCGTCAGCATAAGCATCGTTTTCTCCACCGTCTTGGCGTGGCCGACTCGAATATCCTTCTGTACGCGGTTCACTTCGTCAGTCTCGCCGTAAATCTTCCTCCACCGCTCGAACCCCGTGCTGTTGAAATACTCCCTCACCACCTCCTTGTCGCCTCCTCCGACCTCCTCCGCCTGCAGCTTCCGCCTCCTCTCCGGATCCGTCAGCGAAACGAACGTCGCCAGAGCTGCGACGGATCCGCCTCCGAGTACGGCGATAGTCGTGCTGTCCACGCCGGCTAGGTCGGTGACGGATGACGCCACGACGGTGGCGACTCTGCTCCGTGAGGCTACATTGAGTCTAGTGGCGTTGGGGAGTCTGGGAAGAAAGTGAGAGACGGAGGAAGATGGTGATAACAAGGAAGGAGCAATCGGCATTCTAGAAAAGCAGAAGAAGTGCGGCCTTTGCTTACTCTGTTTGGCGCCTTTGGAGTGATGAGTGTTATCTTTATCCTTTGGACATGATTGGAGGAGGATCTACAGTTTCGATTTTCACGGGGCCCACAGTTATGCGGGTGACTCACGGTCTCGTTTCTTTATCATTGACAATATGGGTCACAGACACCTTTGTGTTTTTTTTTTTTTGGTTTTGTCTAAACCGAATCAAACCATGTTTTGATAGATTTTGGGTCAAGGAAAGATAATGAAGAGTGTGGAGTAAGATCATGAAGCCCAGAATAACCCCAACAAGAGGAACTAAAATTCATTTCAAAAGGTACAAGTCTAATTTTAATGGAAACTCTATTCCAAAAGTATTAACCTTCATTCTCTGTGCCAAACTAAATTTCATGGTAGTTTTTTAAGTTTATTTTGAATAGACACTACTACATAAACTGTTTTTGACATACCTTAGGTTATATTTGTTCCATATTCTCTATACTACCAAAGTCGTTACCCTAAATCAACTCTTCTTTTCAATCTTTTGAGGAAAGTTAGATATAACTAACTGATAAAGCCATGTCATGTCCTAGGAGTAGACAAGCTCAATTCAGGTGGCAGCGACAAAAATACACATTATATATGCTTCATGAAAGACCAATCACCACAAAGAATCAATCTGAACGTACCAAAGTTTTCTCATCATCAACATCCAATCTTAATTTCCAAAAGAAGAAAACAAAAAATAATAACACATGGTCTAATAAACCAAAATAAAATGAGCTGAAACCAAGAAAGCTCAGAAAGGAGGAGAAAAAAAAAAAGACAGCCGGTTTGTGTTAAACCGGGATAGTTTAGGAAGCTTAGGCCGCAGGTTTCTTCTGAGCAAGATCCTCAATCAAATCAGCTGCCTCTTGAATCGTCGTAATGTTCTGAGCATCAGCTTCCTCCACACTTATGTTAAACTTTTCCTCCAAAGCCATCACTATCTCCACCTACATCCATATCCAACCCGCATAATATCAGCGAATGCGCATTTAACTAATAACAAACCATTACGTTACAAAACCGTTAGGTGTATTGTAATGGAAAAGAAACTTGGCTTAAACATCACATTATTGTGAAAAGGGAGAGAGAGTATAACATACGGTGTCGAGAGAATCCGCGCCAAGAGCAGAGAACTTGGACTCGGCAGTGAGCGCAGTGTCAGCAGACAAAGCTAATTGTTCCCTGACAATGTCACTCACTTTCTGCACCGTCTCTGGTTTTGCCTGTATTTATTAAGCTAACACGTTACAATCCAACATATTGCATTTCTCATATAATGAATTCAACTTTAGGTTCAAATAAATCTTTTTACTTACTGCACAACTGATCTGAAGACGAAGGTTCTTTGAAGACTGAAAACATCCAAAGGAGATAGGCTTGAAACTCAAGGGTTTTCTTAACACCTGATGATTAACAGTATTCAAGGGTAATTGCGTTATTTGATTATGGCTTTTAAACATTATTGGTCACAATAGATATATGTATAAACTAAAGATTGAGTTTACAGAGGAGAATGTCACCTGAGAAGTTCTGGTAGATTGTATGGAGGGAGCTTTGAAGCTTAGAGAACTGGTTGATAGGGAAGCCATTGAAGGAGATGTAGCTCGATACACAGCTTAGAGACACAAAGAAAATTTGGCTTCTCCTAATGCAACCAATAATTGGATAAGGTGTAATCTCTTCAAGAAGAAAGATATTTATTTTTTGGAAAGTAAAGGACGCGGATACGGTCGTTTTGCATAAGACGCAAGCACAAGTCCCTCTGTTTTGTGGCCGAGGTTAGTTCTTGCGGATTCAGGCCTATCTTCGGCACATGTTGCTATGGGTCCTACATCTGTGAAGTGTATGATCGCACCCTTTTTTTTGCAACTAAGACAGGCCCAAACCAAAATACAAGTTATTTCAACGGGCCCATATTGGTTCTTGGTCGTATCTTGTTAAATTTTTCCTTTGCGTCTTCTGTTCCCTCAAACTGTATCTAGAAAAACTATATGTAGTTCTGAGTGTTCAGATACCGTTCAGGTTTGGATAGGATATAGATTCAATTCAGATCTCGAATTTCATTTTTTTTTGGCCATGCCTAATAGTAAACCATAGTAAAATATAGGAAAATATACAAGACTTAAATAACATAGATCAATATCATTAGTTTGGTGCTGAATGCTGATAATTTTTACAAATGTTTGTGTTTATTACAGAACTTTTTCTAATCATCTAATCAATAAATTTGAAGTCTAGCAATCATTTGAATATCGAGAGGAGTTTGCTTATCCTTGTTGAAGCATATGCTGATCACTTTTTTGGTAGGAGTTGATTAGTATTGAAATGCACGTAACAAGAGTCCCAAAGGATAAAAACAAATGAAGACGAGACTTAATTAACATAACAAGTAACAAGAGTCTCAAGGATAAACACCTCACGGAATCATACAATTTCTTTCTTTAGATTTTTCATCTTATAATTATAAGTATATAAGAAAGCTTGAAAAATCATGAGTTAAAAGCAAATGTATAATACGAAAAGTAAAGAAAGTTAATTAGAAATGACGAGCAGCTGAGGCAGTTAAGACAGTAAGGATGAACAAGAGGAGAAAAGATGCGAAGGCCAATGCAAGTGAGAGAGTAACACGGTTACAGTAGTTATGGACGTAGCCACATATCGGAAGCCAACCGGCGTGTGTATTACCATACTTTCCGATGTAACCATCCGACATGGCCGCGGAGAAAGCCGATATAGCCGTCAGCGTCGTTAGCTGTACAACATTATTAAACTCTTTTAGGCTAATCTTCATACAAAGAACTTTGGTCAACTTGGAGCCCTTTTGTTTTATGTATAAAAATATCTCTTTGAATTTTTTGAACTAAAGCAAATATTTAGTGTTCAGAACCATCTCAAAACGTTCATGTATATAGTCCATATCATATATTCAGAAAATAAAAAAAATGGAGAATAATTACCAAATCAAAGAAGAATAGTGCAAAAACAAGTCCTCTTCTACGGACAGCTAAACAAGCCCATACGAGTGTAAACAATGTCATGCCGGCGATAGCTATTTCTGCGTACACCAAATACCTGCGAAACATATCAAAGCCATTACACACTCTCAATCTATTTTGTGTCTCTCATCGTAGTAATGATTCTGGTTACACCGTTTAAGGTTGTCTATGCTTTAGGTTTAGGTTTCAAGTGGTAGCAAACACGAGACAAATCAATGAAATAGTAATAAACGGGATGTGAACGAATGAGACATGAAAAATTCAAGAATGAAATTATTTTACATATTCTTCTACGTCACAAAAGAGAGGTAGCTCTTCTTTAATACGTCTCCATTTTTTTTCAAAAATTCCTACCAGAATGTGTGAATTAATCATTTTCCATACGTACTTTAATGTGTTTCGGTGAAATTTCATCGGACGCAGATTGATGATTGCGTCATTCCATCAATTTTTTAAATTCACTAATTAGATAAGTATGTGTACTTTGATAAAATGAGCAAAATAGTATACCTAAAGGCTGATGAGTAGTCGTATTTAGCCTCAAAATTAATGCCATAAACAGAAGCGACTTCATGGTTAGTGATCGTGAGCCCCATGGAGGCCAATGCAGTGCCAATGGCTAACACTCTCATCGACACTTGAACCCCAAGATTCATTAAAGGCGTTCTTCTCTCATCATTGGCTCCCATCATTATTCAGATCAATCAATATTTTACTTTCCTTAAGATGACAGATGATACAAATAAGACAAAAATATGGTTGTTGTTTGTTGTGGTGTAAGATCCCAAAACTTCAGCAAGACAAGAGAAAGAGAAGAGAAGTGGCATGGATAAGAAGAGATAACGCGAGCATGATTTTATAGCAAATTAACATGTGGATGAGATTGCAAAACAAGATATTTGAGGACGTTGGATGATCGAATCCTCTGCCTAAACAGCTGGGCACTTTCCGTTTGAATACATTAAATTTGGTAACGAATCTTTGAATATATAGTGTATACATGTCATTTAAAAATATTATTAGTTGTTTTAATTTTGTTTGGGATAATTAACTTATTTTCTGTTGAGTGTTAACATCAACAAATATCACAAGTTTTTTTTCATCGAGGATAATAATGACTATGAAAGCCATACATATCAAATGTCCAATATCACGTTTGCCCCTGTGTCATTTATTTTTACATCCAATAGCTCACCTTTCTTTTTCTGTTGTTTTCAGTTTTGCTTAGATGAAAAAAAAAACTCAATAAGAACATAACTTAGGGTTTACTTATTATCCGTTAATAGTAACTGATATTCCATAATATGACAAATTTTGTTATATGATGTCAAAAAAACAAATTTTGCTATATTTATATACAATAAATTTGATTATTAGTATCTAACTTTGTAAGGGAAAAGATTTATTTATTATAAGTTTTACATAATATTTTCACTATTGGTGAAGGATTTGATTTTTTCTTATTCTTAAGTAAATTGATTTGTTAAATGCTTTTAAAGTTTAAACACCCTAAAATATGTGAGGTTGACAGAAAAATATACTACACACTCTTACACGGTTGTATTTTAGTACAACATTTGGGTTTTAACGAAAGAAACAAGTATGATACAAAATATAGCTATTCCATATTTTGTATCATACTAATTTCTTTTTTGTAACATTTTTATTTTAGTTATTATTCCATATAACACCATCTAAAAATACCAGTCAACGATAAAAATGTGTATTGCTGAAAGGTTTGCAGCTAACATTGATTAGCAATAGATTAGCTACGAATTTTCTTACTTACTAATTGCTTTGTCGTTGAAATGAAGTTCGTCGCTAAGACCTATTTTTAATGGATTATTTTGTAGCTAATTATGTAACTATCAGACCGAAGCAGCATCATTATTTTTATTGGTTTTCAAATGACATATTTTACGTGATTGTCACTTAGAAAAGTTATTAGTCTAAACTACCTTTTCCCTATACATCACAAATTCACATTGATACCTTTCCCGTTGATATCTCAAAATCGAATGTTACTCATGAGATGTACAGGAATTGACTGGCAGAGGTTGTAACTTTCAATTTTTTGGTGTAAGATTTAAGCTGTAAATTTGGTAGTTTTAACTTTAAATTTAATTGCTGTAAATTTATTATAAAGTTTTAAAATCAATAAATCTAAAACTGTAGAAAAGTTGATTTCTAAAACCAATATATTTCTTTTTAAAGATTTTCTGTTCTGGCTTTGGTTTTTATTAATAAAACTTGATTGCTTTGAATTTAGTGCTCTATAGTGCATTATGGTCGTGGAGTGCACTCACAGTCAACACCAATCATCCCTACAACATGTATTATCAGTAAATCTAGTACTCCCTCTGTTTTTTATTGTAAGTAGTTTTAGATGAATGCACAAATATTAAGAAAGTTATTAATTTTTCCAAAAGTAGTATTTGATATATAAATTAGGTGTAGTTAAACCAATCATAAATAAATATATATTATTTGATTGGTAACACTATACCCAATAAAAATAAAAATTACTTAAAATGATGAAACCTACTTATATTTTGAAACAAACAAATTTTGAACTACTTACAATAAAAAAAACAGAAGGAGTATCCAACTTATATCTTGTTATTTTATTTAATAAACCGAGTTTTTTACATTAAGATACAGTTTCAACAGTTTAAAAATGAATTTATTCTAGTTTTTCTCAAACATATAGAAACTTTTACAAATACAATCTCCAAAACAAGAAGAAAAACAATTATATATATTCGAGATCTTCTTGAAGAAATCAAAATCTTTAGCAGACAACATTAGTTGCTCCGGTAGAAACAGGACTTGCTGCTTCAAGCAACATGGGGTTCCATTTCATCACCACTTTGTCACCGCACCTTCCATCGGATGAAACTCCGGGGAACTCCATCTGAATTGCTTCAACAGACGACGGGTTTGGTGATCCAGACAATGTCATCTTCTTTTGAGCTACCGACTTGAGCCTATACCTCTCTGCTCTTGACCCAATCACCTGTCCCATAACCGACGCTGCTATGGTAAACACCATCGCCATCTTAGGCATCAACACCGACTTCCTCAGTATTCCTATGAAGGGAACCGCTGCGTGAAGAGCTATAAACCAAGACGCAGAGAACTTTTCAGTGTGCTCTCTCCAGACCCCGAGAGGCACGTTTAGCGCCATGCCGAGCATCCCTATCACAAGTACTTTGGATGACAAAGGCTGTGGGCGGAGGTTCTTGGCGAAAGCTGTTTTGGATATGGCTGCTCGAGCTGCTACTATTGCTTTAGGGCACTTGTAATGCATCCCTGGAGGTGGTTGCAGGATCTTTGCCACGAGCGGTGCCACACCACTTACAGCTCGGTAGGATTTAGCAATAGGGCAGTTTCCAGTTTGAAGCCAGTCGTCACTCATAGCTTCGTGGCTTCCCCCCTGAAAGAGCAACAAGTAAGCAATGGCTCTAAGAGAAAGAAACGTGTTGAGCAAGAAGCTTTACCTTGGAAGAATCCTTGTTGTTTTTGGAAGAGTCAGACTTTCTCTTTTGGTTTTTAAACATGTCAAAAAAAGCATCAAACCCAAAAGGCCCTCCAGGTCCAAAAGATGAGAGACTAATCGTGGCGGCCTTAGCAGCAAGTGGATTGAACACAGGCTCTGGCTTCTTCTCAGCTTCAGCTCTAGCGCTGTTGGAGAGCGGGACAACTCCATCTTGCCCGTGGAAAAGCCTAAAGGCCGTATGAAAATTGGGTCCATCCTCGAATATAGGCCCTTGACCTGCTCGTCGTGCCTGCAAGGGAATTTAAATAAGTCAATGATGAGAGATGGGATCAGAAACAATCAAACCGCAAGGGACTTTTAAGTTTTACTTACGGGCATGGGGAAAGGCAAGGAGGAGGAGAAGGAGAGATTAGTGGGCTCATTGATGTTCCTCAAGAAAGGGCACCGGAGAATGTCGAACTGAGAAGCCACGTCACTAGAGTCTCCCGAACAATTAGCCATTCTTGTTGTGTTGGAAAAAGGAGAAGAATCTGAACAAACAAGCAAATGAATCATAAGAAACTGAGTCCTTACAAAGCACAAAAACTAGAATGACATCAACAGTAAAACCAAAAAGTCAATATGAGCAAAAAAACAAAACTTAAAACAAACAATCCAAAGAAAAAGGCAGAGAGGATACGACAATGGATGTAGGCAAAGTATCTCTCACTTTATATGGATGATATAATTGGTCAGATGCTTCCAAGCTTTAAGCTTTGATACAAGAAGACCACTCTAATTTCCAGATTATAGAGCCGAAAAGTCGTTAAATTGAAGAACAATTCGCATACATAATTGAAACGTCAGAATCAAAAAGGAACCACAATTGAGCCACACAGAAGCAATATGAATTCAATTTTCAAAAAGAATCAGAATCAGTAGAGCTATGAGCACTCGACGAATTGAAATTGAGTGAACAGATAAATATAGCTAGACGAGTCCTAAATCAGATCTAGCACAAATTGGGGGAAATGAGTAGAGAGGAGAGAGAAGAAGCTTACGGATAAGAGACGGAAGACGCCGACGACGAACAAATCGGAACAAGTGAGGCGTGTGGGAGGAACGATGCGAAAAGGAAATGCTTAAAGGAAAGAGAAAGAGGTGGTTTTGGTTTTGGTTTTGGTTGGTATCAAACGTGGACAAGATTGGGTTTTTGTTGACTTTTTTTTTTATTAGCTGCTTGAAGAAACTTTCTCTACCTGCTTCGTGCTGACCACGCGCACTCCCGACAGCCACCTACTTTGACAATTTTGCAATAATAACGCAACTGCCTTTGTTCAATAGTCACACAACCACAAAGTCTTTGCCACATTTTCTTTGTTTTTTTTTTTCTACAGAAGTTTAGGGTTGGCGATTAACTTTCTCGTTCCGTCGTGTTTCCTCATTTGACCCAATGATTCCGTTTTCATATGGTTCAGACATTTAAGATTGGTGACATTTGAATTTGGTTTTAATTTTGTTGTGTGTAGGTAGGGGGTGTAGTGCTCAAGGTTTCCTTTCCATCAACTCTCAAAGACAAAACAGCTCATAACACTTTTTATAATAAGGATTAAGGCCTAACTTCCCCCATACATACCATCTTAATTTTGTTTGTTCCCTCAAAGTTTGCAAAAATATATCTATTGGACCTTTGAGCCCAATGGGGTTTTTCTTTTTTTTTTTTCCCTTTCTGGGCCGGGGGTTGACGTTGGGGAGATGCGCAATGATTGGGCTTCCCACCATGCATAGTTTTTTTTAGTCCCGTAGGCATGAAGTTACTTGCAAATTCAGATATGGATAAGTTGTTAATTCACATATGTGATGGTGCCTACTGAGAAAAAAACAAAAACTGTCCAAAAACATGAGTTCCTTGCTTTCCCTAGTCCTACGGTGAAGGTTCATTAATAGGCTTTGAAGACTGCATGATCTTTGCATATATAATAATAAATGTATAAGCAATGTCATACAAAACAAAGTTGCTCCTTCCTCCGGGCTCCTACTACAAATTCTGGAATATTATTGAGATGAAGGTATGATGTGAAGTGAATGGAAATGTAACCAGTCGACCTTTTAAGCTCCACCATAACAATTGTGTTTTGTGTACTGTGTTATATCACCAAAGACATGAAGAAAAATCTAAGGTGGAAAAAGTATCTACTAAAGGGTAAAGCACTTTAAATGGACAATGAATTAAGGGTGACATATATACTACTATTATATATACAAAAAAAAATAGTCAGTCTTCTTCATCGAATTATTTTTGTTAGGAATAGGTCTTGAAGTTACTATTCCCCCCCACTTTAATAATATATGAGGCTAATTAGGGCACCCTTAACGGGAGGCTTTTAAGAATTTCTTAAAAACAAAACAAACAGTAAAAAAACAAAAAGTAAAAGAGACAGATGAAATGTGGAAAATAGTTTCCTGCAAAGATATTCTACAAAAAAAATTAACATACTCATCGAAACTGTGGCATATGTCTATTGGATATACATTTCCATAACAATAGTAACGTAATTAATATGTTAAAAAATTAATATTTTTTTGTTTTTAAGAAACTCAGATAATATCTACCATTGGCCATGCTCTAATTAAGGATAGCTTTGTTCTCCTTTTGTTTCTTGTTCCCTTGACCATTTTATTTTTGGTTAATAGGTATTCCGTATTTGTATGTGTTCACTTATTAGTGCATCCTTGACCTTGTGTTTGTGATGCTTTGTGAATGAATCTTTGAACCTAATATATTCAGTCAGATGACCACAACAGTTTGGACTTGGTTGTTATTTTAGTGATTAAATTGTATCTATTTAGGCATATTATTGGTTTCAGTTAATATTTTAATAAAATGACCACCAGATAATATAAACCTTTGTTCCGTGTTTTAGCAAAGTATGCCACTCACTTAAGCTCTATTCTTCAAGCTGTATTTGATTGGTGATTCATAGGACAACGAAATAAAGCTCTTTATTAGCAGTAAAGCATACTCTAGCATCCCTAATAGTTTCGCATATATCCCTGATTTGATCATTTACACTTTGCAACAACATTCTTAAGATTGAATAATATTTTGTAAGTGCCTTATTTAAATCTGGTATGTCGGTATATGTATTCTGATTCTGATGTACTGGTTATGTATGGAGCATGAAGCAGATGCTCTTCTCCTACAGTGTTGACAACTTATAGACAGTTAAATATATTTGAATTCGAAAGTGGAGAAAGTGAGGACGAGGAGGAATGGTTGGCAACGAGTTTTAACCGTCTAATTAGGAATCTGCATGGTTGGATGGAACCACATCCTTTGACCGTAGAAGAACCAGAGAGACTCCATAAAGTAAAGGGTTCCACAGCTAATTATTTACATATTTTAATGTAACAAATTGTTTGATCAGTCAATTAGTCTTTGATTAAGAGAGTGAGACTAAAAACGAAAGGTGGAAACTATAATCTAGATGCAAATGGGTTTTCATTATAGTCAATCCTTTTCATACACTTTTTGTTTCAGCCATCTTCTGTTTTTCCTTTGATAGGTTATTTAATCTGTTATATTTTAATTTTCTCAAAGTTAATAAATACATTAAGTCATGAATTGATATACTACGTATGAGCTTGTAAACCGAACACTACACTTTACCACAGAACGAAAGTGATTTATTCCAGTAATGATCTTCTTCTTGAAATGTTATGTTACATGATATTGATTATAGCAATTGTTACGAATAAGAACTTTCACATGAAACATAATTTTCAGCATATTTAGCAATGGTGACATGGTCCATGTAAGATAACATTTTCTTATTGAAATATTATGTTACATGATATTGATTATAGCAATTGTTGCGGATAAGAACTTTCACATGGAACATGCTAATTTTCAGCATATTTAGCAATGGTGACATGGTCCATGTGACCTCCATCGGTACGTATGACATACTATATCACTCTCAGTGCCAGTCTTGAAAATATGAAGGCTGAAAGCAAATAAAAAATTAAGGCCTATTATTAAGTGTCATTAGTTTTAAAATTTTCACAAATATCTTTTAAGAAGGGGAGGCATTGAACTCCTTTCCTAGCTTCCGCAGTTCAGCTCCAACAGCCACTTGGCTACTTGAGACTTTTAAGATTTTCTGGCCGATTAAATTCTGATTTACGGCCGGAAGCCCAGGCTTCTATTGATTCTCCTAGGGACAGCACTGATCACTTTACATGATATTCAAGTTACTCTGTCTTGCAATGGCAAAAGGAGAATGAAAGTAAAATTGTGACTAGTTCATTCTCATCTACTTATCAATATCTAATTTGACGAGGACGAAGCTTATTAACTGATTTTATTTAACTTCACATCATACCTTCATCCCATTTCCATTCACTTCACATCATATCTTCCAAACGCAAATCAATCTCCTAAAATATTTCTAGTTCCGAATTTACCATACACAGATGATTTTTAGATAAAAAAAATTAAAACATTAAAATGGTGGTTTTATTTAAACACAACCGCATCATATCTTAAATATAAACGTAAATAAGAACATAAATTCAAAAAATCAAAAACCTTTTTTTATAGTCACATAAGTACTAATAAGTACATAACAACAAATTTTAAATTAAAACATTGATATATCATACCATTCCAATAATATTAGCTTAACTAGTTGAATGTAATTATTTGATAATATTTTATGGTAGAAAAGCAAGATTATCTAGACTTTTTTTTCACTGAATTATACTTAGATTCATATCTAGACATTAATTGAAGATTTATGCTGGATACGATAATATTTATTAAGATAATTAGATTAACATGAAAAGTAAGTGGAACATCAAGAAGCATGGTTCTTTCAAAAAAAAAAAAAAAACATCAAGAAGCATGATGGTGAAATTCTTACCTATACGGTTTACACACGCAGACACGCTACAGTCGCATCTAAGATGAAACGCACTATTCTTTATTTAAAACATTTAGTGTTTGCCTTCTTCTCTAGTCTAGTCGTTTATATACATTATCACAGGGAACACATAATATTATTATCTGTTGTTATGAAAGCTAATAAAATAGAATGACCTAATTTGGCTGCCAAATCATGAAGTTCAAGAGTGCTCTAATCACACGTGGCAGGCACCCAAACGTTCATTTTTTACTGGTACGAGGAACAAAAGGAGCGAGCATGGGTTGTGTACCTCAGTGGAACTTCGATATGTATAAAATGGGAACTTAAGTTATTGCAATCACTTTTTTTTGTCCTGGTTTGTATTAAAAATATTCTTCTCTTATTGCATCGTCGTGCTCGATCTTGTTCGGTATGGCTAAAATTTTCCTCCCTTGCTCTTGTAGTTGCATGTGGCCAGTTAATTGGAGTGTTTATGGTATATATATTCTACCATGCAAACTATGGAATAGTAAAGAGGAAAATTTTGAAGTATGAATCCAGAAATCATAAGTTTTGAATATATATATGTATGTGTAGGTAAACAAAAATATAAACTATATATTTGGCTAGTAGAATACTGGAAACTTACATGACTGTATAAAACTCGTGAGTCGTGACCAAACGTAGTATTATGGAATATATAGCCATAATCAGGGCCTGCTCCGAGATTTCGGGGTTCTTGGGCGATATTCGTAAAGATATCATTGAAAAAAAAATTTAAGAAAATTTGGGGGCCTTTTTTAAACAATTTGGGAGCCTATATTTATGTAGTTTGTTTCAAAAAATTTGGGGGTCCTAGACGAATGTTTCATCCGGCTTTGTCCAGGACCGGCTCTGGCCATAATCGATATTTATTTGAATGTTTGGCTAGAAAACTAACAGCTTGGCAATGGTTTAATTTATTGGTCATGCCAAAAGAATAAATCACCAATAAGTTTAGCTCAATTATTTTTATTTCATTTGGTTTAAAGGAAAAAGAAAGCTCACTTAAATGGCTAAGATAATAATATAAACCAAGGTTTGGCATAAAACAAATATAATACACGCCAAGAGTGCATACCACACAAAATTATCGAATATTTTCCATTTTAATTTTTTTTAGAAATACCTGAGACCGTCAATATGCGATGTACTTCTCTCTACTAGCCCACGAAAACGACAACGTCCCCAACCTATAAACACTACACCCTTACACATTGAACGCTCTATATATAGTGTGCATCATTGGCCTCGTAGTTAAACTCATATCGATCGAAGAAAACTCAACTAGAGCTAACAAGAGTTTGAAGACCTCCTCTTGTTACCTTGTTCATTTTCTTCGATAATCTTATTCGGAAGTAGAAAGCTCATTTACAAAACAATCAAAATGGCTCTAAACGTATTGGCCTTTACATTTGGAATCATGGGTATGTATCTAAGCTTTCATCAACAATATCAAATTTATACAAAATTATATACGATACTCTCCATGTTAATATACGTACATCTTCATTTTAACTCGTGGTATCTTTAATTATGTATCTTTTGTAGGCAACATCATATCATTTATCGTTTTCTTGGCGCCAGTGTAAGCATCATCGATCTCAAACACTCACTTCCTTATTTTTTTTTACTTTATCGAACTTCTTACAAAAATATTTTGGATGTTATTTTTCATGTACGCGAAGGCCAACGTTTGTTAGGATCTGCAAGAAAAAATCTATAGAAGGCTTTCAATCACTTCCCTATGTGTCAGCGCTCTTTAGCGCGATGCTATGGATTTACTACGCTCTGCAGAAAGATGGATCAGGCTTCCTTCTGATTACCATAAATGCCGTTGGATGCTTCATCGAAACCATCTACATCATCCTCTTCATAACCTATGCTAACAAGAAAGCTAGAGTACGTGTAAACTATATCATTTCTCTTAGTAATATCAAAAATGCACTTATATAAAAATTGGCTAGCTGATGATATAAACAACCCTGTAGATATCAACTTTGAAGGTTCTTGGACTCTTGAATTTCTTGGGTTTTGCCGCTATTATTCTTGTCTGTGAGCTCTTGACCAAAAAGTCGAACCGTGAGAAAGTCCTTGGAGGGATTTGCGTCGGATTTTCCGTTTGCGTCTTTGCAGCACCTTTGAGCATCATGGTACTTATATACTTTCTACATGAACGTATAATATATCTCTTGCTTTTTGTCTTTCTTTTTATGGTATCAGCATCTCTTTATCTACTATATCGTTTAACACGTGAAAGGTAAAAAAAATGATGCAGAGAGTGGTGATACGAACAAAGAGTGTTGAGTTTATGCCCTTCTCTCTATCATTGTTTCTTACACTCAGCGCCATTACGTGGCTCTTCTACGGTCTTGCTATCAAAGACTTCTACGTTGCGGTGAGTCTTTTTCTTATAGTATATATCTTATATAAGCATATAATAAAGGACACCGCAGCATAGTATCATATATTATTATGGGTGGTTCATGTCTAAGGGGAAAGATTTTCCACAACCTTTTGTCTCTTTTCCCCTTATTCCTTCTATGTAAAGACTGGCGAATATATATCATTTGAGCCGTACGCTTCTTTTGCTTTATGCTTTTACAATCATATATTATATGATTGCGTCAGAGAAACCAAGATTACAATTATTATTATTTTCTTTATTTGACGGAAATTAATGGGATTTGTACTGTTTTCAACAAATGATTTAATGGGAGACAGATGACTTATGTGATTTAATTGGTGAAGATGGTTTCGGAACCAGAAGAATGGCCAGCATTTGGAAGCTACTTGGAAGATATCAAACTCCTCAAAGGAAACTTCCTCAACTCAGACATCGTCCATGTACCTCGGACGGCGAACCTTCGGGCGGATAGCTTAGCACGTAGTGCACGCAAGCAACTGTCCTTTGTCGTTCACATGGATGCGGAGTTACCAATATGGTTTACAGAGTCAACATGAGTCTGTAAATTTCTTGCTGTCAAAAAAAAAAAAAAAAAAGACTTATGTGATTATTATTTTTTTATCGAAGCTTCCAAATATATTGGGTGCATTTCTCGGAGCAGTTCAAATGATTCTCTACATCATATTCAAGTACTACAAGGCTCCAAAAGTTGATGACACAGAGAAACCCAAAACGGTGCAGGATCACTCCATTGACATGGTCAAGCTCGCATCAACAACCCCAGTTTCCGGTGATATGACGGTTCATCCTCAAACTCATGCGGGTGATCTAGAGGGTCAGATGGAAAAGAAAGTGACAAACCAAATCCAAACTTAAGTAGCCTTTCTATATTATTGATTTTATCAATGTTGTAACTGTTGAGTTGTGTTTCACTATAGATTGTACTTTGTCGTCTTGTATTTTTCTTTTACCATGTTATTTCGAAACATCTCGAAATTGTATTATCCTTCCAAAAGTATTTTATAAAGCAGTTCTGATGTTCTTTACCCAGGAATACTAAAAATCATCATTATCTCTGAAACACACCGAAGGTTTCTTAATTTTTTTTATTTGTCTGATTTAACAAAATAAAAATTAAAAATAAAAATAGGAACCAATTACGGGCCGTCACATGTCAGTGGGGTCCGCGAACAGTGCAAGAAACGAACAAAGCACGTTTTTTATTTTGCATATAGAAGAGCCATATATCTCCAATTTCTGTGGGGTCCAAGCGAGAAGAACCTTTTTTTGATGCGACCATCCGACCATGCGAGAAGAATCTCCACCGTCTCCAAGACCCAAACTGCACCGTTCCGACCATCCGGCTAATACATCCAGGCCTTCCACATCTGTCGGTCCATGGATTTTATTCCATGCGATGGACAGTGTGTTAATTTTTGCGGAAGCTCGAAAGTCTTGTTTACTAATCATGCAATCACCATATGACATTTTATCGTGTTTTGGTCTCATTCGCACGATATCGTAAATCACTTCCGGATAGATCACTCATCTTTAACTCTGGAGTTTAAAACGGATGTTTACCGAAAAAGATAAACCTACTTTGGTGATATAGATATCAAAATCAATTCTTTTAAGCTTTTTCTTATACTACAAACCGGAATGGTACACAAATTTTAGGAGATGCGCAGATAAGACCTGATTAGACATAGTTGTGTTATGTGTTCCGAACTTTTGAGATTTCCAAAATCTCAATGCATCTGAATTTAGAATGATTTAGGTCCAGTTACTAAAGTCCTGCCATTTGTAACCACGAGTTATGAATAAATTGTCTATCACAACATCAAATCGCAACGAACATTCGCACGCAAAAAAATTAGAATTTTCAATCAATGAAATTTCAGCAAACTGAATTAGTGATTTTCATTAGTGTTGGAACCGAACCAAGTTTATGTCTTTTCAAAATACCGTTAATTCACCGAGGACTAATAAAAGTTGAAAACGTCGGCTTGATCGAGAAGTACAAAGTGACGACGACGCAAAAAGAATAGAAAAAAAGGTTTCGGCTTTGAGAGAAGTCAAACGGAGATGCCGGAGGAGGAGGAGTCAATAGATATCAAATTCAGGCTCTACGATGGATCCGACATGGGCCCATTCCGCTATTCCTCTGCCTCTACCATTGATTGCTTGAAGCAAAGAGTCCTCTCTGATTGGCCCAAAGGTTTCACCTTTCCCTACTATTCCCTCGTCCGTGTGTTACCTTTGACTGCTCCCGAAGAATTTTTTTTATTTTTAAAAAATAAATAAGTTTTTGTGAATTATGGGTACTACAGAGCAACACTTGCATCATGTTTGGATACACACTGTTTTTGTGTGTTTTCTTTATAGGCAAAACTCTTGTACCAAAAGGGATCAACGAGGTTAAGCTGATCAGCTCGGGTAAGATTTTGGAGAACAATAAGACCGTTGCCCAGTGTAAGACGCCGTTTGGAGAGGTTGCAGGTGGTGGAGTCACTCTCATGCTCATGCACGTTGTTGTACAGCCTTGTCTTTCAAAAGCTAAAACAGGTACAATACTTTTTCTTTTCTTTTTTTTTTGTCTATGCATATCAGAAAAAAAAATGTACCATTTCATGGAGATTTATGTGTTATTTATTTATCTTGTCTTTCACATGTTTGGCTTATGTTATATTTGCTTTGTGGCTCCCTTGTTTACTTCTTATAGCATCGTCTGCCTCTAGTTATATACATAAGGATGATAACAAGAGTTTATCCTTCTAGAGAATGAATGTCTTGCCAAACATAAACATTTGCATCCCTGATTCACAAAAACTTGATCAAAATGATTTGAGTCTCTCTGATTTCTAACAAGTGTTGAGGAATGCTAACTAGCCGTTGGATACCGGTTTGATTGAACACCGAAGAAGGTCGATAAAGCACCCAAGGCGGTTATATGCACATGCACCATTTTATGAAGGGAGCAAGATCTGTATCCATACTTAGACCATCTCAATTCTTCAGCTACAGAACAAAAGCAAAAAATAAAGGTAAAAGGTAAAGTAAAGCTTCCCTTCAAGCAAGCTGTGGAGTATCATAACCTCAGAAAAGCAAGCCTTGATTGTGTAGAAAGTAATTAGATTCTTTCCAAGTACCCATCATTTGTTGCCTCTTACTTGTTTTTGTTCACACTGTCTTCTATACTTCGTTCGCGTCCCACGTAGCACATGTAATAAACGAGAGTTGTATAGGTTCACTTTAATTATGTATCTATCAGAGGATAATTCTTACACCTAGTTAGCTCAATTGAAACCAAAAACGCTTTTTTCTTTTAGTTGTTTGCTTGTTCAAGTAAGAGAACAAATTCCGCAGGAAAACACTTCTTAGATGTTCCTATTTTGCAAGAGTCCATGACTCCAATCTCTTATCGTTCACGTTTTGTAAGAGTTATTAACTCCAACATTCTTTGTTCTTCTGTTTAAATCAATGAGAGAAACTTAAAGTTGTGTAGTCTTAACTATCAACAGGAAACTTGTTTTTGTGAGTCTATTTGGCTATGAAGAGGGAGTCCATAACACAACAACTCAAGAAACTTCATGTTAATGTTTTAAGTTGATGTAGCCGCAAAATAACTCCAATTTTGAATTTATTAGAGTAACTCCAACCGGAGACTAAAACCAATTACAACTGTTACACTAATCTACAACATGCATCCCAACCCCCATGCAGGTTGAGCCACAAATCAAATAGAAATACCTTTTTCATAAGTCAACATCAAATCATATATGCAAGTTCAATGCCTAACGTCTCCAGCTCGAGCCTTTAGAGTCCTCCAGCTTTCTGATCTTATTCAACAACTCTTCGATCGTGTTCGACGTCTCCTGCAACGAAAAAATAAGCATACAAAATGATAATCAAACCGAGTTATAAAATGGAGAAAGGTTTTGCTTAGTGAACGAGGAAGGAACCTCTAGCTTCTTCCTAAGATTTTCTTCCTCTCCATCACGCCTATCTCTTTCCTCTGTGAATATCTCAATTAGATTCTCTTGCTCTTTGCTCATTTCTTCTATTTTCTCCCTTGCTATATTAACCTCATCTTCAAGTGCCTTGCTACGCTCTTTCTCACGTCTCAGCTCCTCTTGCAAATACTAAAGAGTACCAAGGAGAATAAAAAATAAAAGATCTGTTACAACGGAAAGCTCTTTGAGGATTTTGGTTGGGGAGTGTTTTACCAGTGTACTATCTTTCCCTGGCACACCATTGTCCCCTTTATGATGACTAGGATATGAGCTGGAGTAGAACTTGTCAGAAGCTCTAGTTTTGATGCCTGGTGGAGCAGATCCCTCAGGATCATTCTCTGGTGATGTGTCTATAATCCAATAGAAAACACTTTTTCAAATGTCTGTTTCCTACTTTATCCGTTTTGGACCTTATAAACAAATAAACACACTGTACCTCTGTGACTATATCCGTTTACAGGCTTGTATCGCCTAGGTGCGTAGCCAATTTTGTGACAGTTGGTGCTCCTAATAATTAAAAAAAGGAATCGAAACAACATAAGCCATGGAACATCCAAGTCATCGCTTGATTATTAGGAAAAGAATCAGACCAATAAATCTTCTGCATTTGAACAAGCCGTGTTTCGAGTCTAGAGAGAACTGTTGTACGCTCAAAGCCTTGCTTATCATGAGCAGGCTCAACAAAATTAGCTTCAAGAACACCTATTAGTAGACAGAAGAAACTAGCATTACATCTTTATGTTACAATAAGAAAATAAAGTAATACAACTTCCAGATCAAGCAATACCTATGACTCCACGACCATCACTGCCTGCTGCATTCCATATCCTCCAAAACGGCTGATGAAACAAGTTAGAAAAGCAATAACATGAGAATATGAAGTCCAGTAAAGGCATAGTATCAATGTTAATCACCTTGATGAGTCGGTTTTTGTGGTAGACATTAAAGCCTTGAACATCAACATGGTGTTTAGCGTCCTTCACGAATCCGAGAACTACAACGGCAGACATCTGATCAAAAGAAGTAACCAGCTTTAAAATTGGATCCTTGCTAGCAGTAAAATAGAATTACAAGAAGGCTGGTTTAGTTAAGTTGTTCAAGAAAACATACATTGGAATCCTTAACATAAGTATCGGCACCATACTGAGGTCGATATGTGATCTGCTCAGTCTGCATCATATCATTCACGACGTTGTGGTGCTCAACGTCTTTTCCTCTTAGTATGATACGAAATGCAGGTGGGATTCTTAGGTAGAGGATTGATACATAACTCTGGGAACACGTTGTAAACATGTGAGAAATGAATTTGTAGAACAAGATTCTCTCCTATAATGAGAAATAATGAATGTGTATATATATACCCTGAGTGAGTGTTTGAAGGTTAGGAAATGCCTAGAGTTAGGAAACTGAGCAGCCATTTTGATGTTTTTCTCATCCCTATTGACACCTCTCAGTTGGATATCCTGAAGATACAGCAATATGTTATGCATAACAGCTCTGCGTTATCTCAAACAATATTTTCGCATACACTGAGCAATAAAAACACATACATGAGGATCAGCATCAAAATCAAGTTCCAGCAACCCATGGTCATCTTCCCACAGGTTATATATGATTATCCTTGTCCCACAATTCTTCATTAGACCAAACTACAACATATTAAGGAGCACATTAGTGAGAACATCAGCTCAGAGACAGTAAAGGGGTAGGAATATATGAAAATACACATCAACTGAGTGAAAAAAAAGTCACTGTTAGTAAAATATTAGTATGAATAGGTGACTGAGAAACTGCACTGAACAAAAGAAAATATATTTACCTGACGAAGAAGATCCTCTTCACTAGAGAATGGAGACCATTGAATTATTGTTTTCACGTTCTTATCCCAATCACTAAGAGAAGACCTGACTATTTTACTCCATTCAAGGTCTCTTTTTTCGTAGTCAAGCTGGTCATTTAAATCACGTCAGATGAGAATATAAGAGATAAAATGGATACAAATATTCATCTAAAATTTGAAAATAGATCTTCTATGGCAGCAGATAGGTATAAGAGACAAAGCTAAGTCACAATGGTGAACGAGCAATGCTGAACATTTTACAAAACTGATGTACAAGCTAAGGTACTGAGCGAGAAGAATCATATCATCATTACTATTCAGAATAGAGAAACCAAGTGGTGACCATGGAGTTATTCTATAACAGTGCCACAGACAATTAAACAAAGAAAGATTACCATGGGTACAACAATGTCCTCCTTTCCTGTGCTCCTCAGAAACGTATATGATAGGAGCCCGATGCTCTGCGTAGCGCTAAAACCAACATCAAATCAAATAAAAAAAAAATGAAATAACAGAAAATTATAAACCGAAAGGGTTAACAAATTGGTAATTAAAAAACTAACCTCTTTCCATCTTTTCCAGGGCAGCGTGAGAATACAATGACATCAGCTCCAAGTCTCATTGTACTCGTCTTAAAACCATTTCCATCTATAAACAGTAAACTGAAATAAGCATTTTTCCTCAAAACATATTATAACTATCACTGGGGTTGGCAAAAGAATAAATTACATTGTCCAATGGTGTTCGCAAGTTTGCTTTTGGCAGAGTATCCTAGAGACATGCATTGTCGCATTTTCTCAGGATCCATCCCACCTCCATTATCTGTACATTTCGAACATCAGGATGCTCGTACATAATAACCACATGAATAAAAAAAGGGAAGAGATTCTCTGAGATATGCTAAAATCAAAATGTAAACCTTCAATTAATAACATCCTGTTTCCTTCTTTCTTGTTCTCAAGCATGTCTACGTTAACATAAGTAGCTCCAGTGGCAACCTGGTTTCAATGAAGAGCCATTAGTACAAAGCAGAAGCTAATGCGCTCTGATCTTTCTAATATTAGTTAGAAAACTAAACACACCTCATCCAAAGCATTGTCCAAAAGCTCTGCAAAAGCTGCAAGAGCGAACATATATAACAAAACAAATTCGCTCATATATTTAGATAAGCTCAAATCAAGGTTGATTAATTAAAAAAATAAAAAAAGAAAAAAAGAAAACCTCCAAGAGCCCATTTGTGACTGGTAGCATTAGAATGTAGGAACTTGGGATGGACCCTTACATGATCAAAGCCACCTGAGACACAAAAAAAAAAAACACAGTGGGAACATGTATCAATGTGTTTTCACATTACTGTAAGAGAACAAGTTAGGACACCAAGAAGTTCTATGCTCTGTGTTTACCTGAAGAAAGATCCCAATTACCACCAGGCGCTCCTTCATAATCACCAGCTTTCCAAAACTGCTTGCAACTGCCAACTCTACCCGACGACACTCCCGCCGCCGGCATATGCGAGAAGGCATTGCATGGATCCGCCGGGAAAGTATGCGTCAAATTCACCGGAGGAACCGATTGGTCAAATCCTCCCGGCGGCAACACGACTGCCAACTCATTCTCCACCGTTCCTCTCTTCACATTCTCTCTGTCCCATGCAGAGGAAGTATCTCGCCCTCTCTTGGCACCCACAGAATTATACCTTCGTTCGGCAACATGTTCCTCGACGTCGGAGTCATCGGTGCTGCATAGATCGATGAGAGTTACAGTGTCGTCTCGCGGAAAGTAGGGTGGTATAGTCTCTGGCTTTACATCGTTATCCATCAATGGAGAGACGGAAGACGAATGGGGTTGAACAAGAAACTTTTGAAGAGTTAAAAGAAACAAAAGAGAGTTAAAAACTGCTGCTACTCGCCGGTGAGGAGGAGTGACGGACTAGAGCGACAATCGGAGACTATAAATTAAATTAAGAAGCGGCGGACATAACTAAAAAGAAACAAGAGAAACTGTAAAGAAAAGGGTTTTACTTTGACCTTCCACGTGTATTACTTTTACTTGTTTCACTAATTTTTTCCTGTCGGCTAGTTGACTTGTTTAGTCTTTATCGTACTTAACAAAATATAGTATATATTTATAAAATTCAATTTATAATATCAATGTGAATATATCTATGCTATTGTCAGTTACGCACGCATATTTAACCAAATAATATTGAGAGATATAAACTTATTTATAAAATCAATCCAACTTGCAATTAATATCTGTTTGTTTCAAAATATTTATAGTTCTGGATAACTTTTATTTTTATTGGGTATAATATGACCAATTAAATCATATAAAATTATTTATAATTAGTTTATCTATACCTAATTTATATATTAAATTCCACTTTAAAAAAATGATTTTTGTGCATTCAGTATTTCAGTTAAAGCCACCCAGATAATAAAACAGCAGGAGTTGTACTGAAAATCAAAATAATATTTTTTGTAACAAAAAAATCAATATCATACATTTTGTGAAACATTAAAAGTATGCTTTTGACATACGTATTGTACACTTTGATCTCTCGATAGATCATAGATTTATGTGCACACTCGATTATCATTAACCAGAAGCATCTTAATGTTGTCTAAATGTAAAAATCGAGGAGGAGAAGACATAGGGCTGATGTATTTAATGAAGTTGAAAAAATCTGTAAGGATCAGCGGCTGAAACTCACCGGAGAAACTGATGTAGCACTGTGGAAACAGAGCGAAGGAAAGTATCAAGCAATTTTCAAGACAAAACAAACATGGGAACTTATTCGAAAAGAAGACCCTCCCGTTCAATGGTGGAAAAGCATCTGGTATAGACATCACATCCCGAAATACGCTTTCCTTCATTGGTTAGCAATTCAAAATAGATTGTCAACGGGAGATCGCATGTTGACATGGAACGTTGGAGCTAACCCATCATGAGTTCTCTGTCATAATGTGATGGAATCAAGGGACCATCTCTTTTTTGAGTGTAGTTACTCGGCAGAAGTCTTGTCGAAACTGGTGCGAGGTTTGTTACTGAACTCGTACACAACTCTGTGGTTGGAGCTGATGTTTCTGATTCTGGACACCAATGGAGGTTTGTTGGAAAGGTTCCTCATTCGATATACACTGCAAGTAACTGTCTCTTTTCTATGGCGGGAGCGAAATGAGAGAAGGTATGGCAATACACCAATATTGGCAGGTTCTTTGGTGAAGCTAATTGACAGGCAAGTCATAAACAGATGTTTCTCATTGCGACAAATAGGAAACTTGAAGTATACAGGAGCATTAACATTGTGGTTGCCACAAGATAGAAGATTTGGGTTGTAACAAAGTTCTACTTTTCAAAAAACATATGCACTTGTTGTAAACAAAGTAGTTTTTCTTTAAATAAATTTAACATATATTCAGAAAGAAAAAAAATCTTAATGTTGTCTCATTGTAAATTCAATCTTCCATGGTAAATGGTAGGTGAAACTTGGAAATGTGCTACAGTACTTTTTGGAAAATAAAGTATGCAGGAATTTTGGTCTTAAATTTTGGCATATACATTTTTTTTCATAACAATTTGGCATATACATTTTATATGCTAGTTTAGTAGTAGGTTATCTGGTTATCTAATTATAATATTAACCGGAAAATATTCTAAATTCAGATTAGATACTGTGACAATATAGTAAATGTGTTTCTCTCTGGCATTGACCAGATCAACCAACAGAATTTATCCCAAAAAAATCAATCTTCTCACCAAGTAACTTTGTATAGTCCCGGTCCAGATAAGCGATTCAAATCAAGAATGATACAGATGAATAATAGGAGACATACTTGGATTCAGACTCAACTATAGATGGACTTATCTCTTTGTATCCATTTTGAAGTTCATGTAATTTTTAATTATAGGCCTTAACTATATCGATTTGCTTCCGACTTTGGGTTATATCTTCTTTTTCCCCAAATGGGTTGTAACAAAAAATACAAAACATGGGATATGACTTTTGGCTACGATCAAAGGCTTGTGCACTTGTACTCATGCCTTATGGATTGTTATTACGCATCGATTTTCCGTCAGATATGATGTCAATATTGATGGTTGATTGATTCGGTAGGATATTTGCTTTGAATCCTAAACTAAAGAAATTCAATCACATCAAATGTTTTGAATTATTTTTTAACATGGTGACACTTTATTCTCACAAAGTTTGAAAGCGAGTTAAACAACAAACAATAGCGTAACACTTGTGTTCCCAAATGGAAATTACGTGAAGAAGCTAAAGAAATACAACAACAAGAAGTCGCATCTAATTTTAAAACGACCACACAACTCATCAGTCATCATCATATGATCATATCCTTCCCCAGACCAATTCTTTTTTGTATAAACAAAAGCTAAACGTAAGATTAGACAAGACGGGACCACCACCAACTCCATTACAATACTAGCTAAAGAAGCTTCTTGTGTCTACTCACTCCTCTTTTCTTTAATTTTTTTTTGTTCTTGCGTCAGTGAGAGTGAGCCTCGTGTCCCTCCTATACACACATTTTAAAACCAATTAATAAAATTCAAAAACAAACTAGGTCACCAGTAAATACTAAATACACTTGTTATAACGCTACTGCTCGGTAAATTAGAAAATTAGGCAGCCTTAACTTTCCTAGGATAAATCTATTTTTGAGTTCTAAATTTATGATGCTCTTTTATGTTTGTTTTACTTTTTCAAGATTAAGAATTTAAATTATAAGAAACAAAAAGCAAGATTTATTACCCGGTGGGGGAAATGGAGTGGAGGATCTTGGGCTTGGTGGGCTTGGACTGGTGTTGAGGGAAGACACCGTGTTTCTTGAAATATTCTCTAACCAAACGGTTGTAGATGAAAGCTGCGCCATGGAACTGAGGCAGAACCAACCAAGCTACAAACACAAGTTTGACTGAGTACCAAATAGGAATCCACTCAAGAAGCGATTGCAGAATCAGCTCCGTGAGTGTTAGGAACGAGTATATGATCCAGTAGGATAACCACTGTTCATCGTCTACTTTCGTTGCGGTCTCCATCGCTACCACCGATGCGTACCTGATATATATGAATATAAACTTTTAACCTAAATTTTTTTTATTTTATTCTTCTGTTAATAAAACAAAATAGAGTTAAAGGAAAACTTACAATGGATACACCAACATCACCACAGGCCTGCACATACATATCAAACCATATTAGAGATATGGAAAGCCTAACAGATAATTTTTTTATAAATCAGCGGTAGGAGGATGAAGAATACCCAGCGCCTGTATGAAGAGCAGTGACCAAAGTCCAAAACTTGGTCATTTTCTCTTAGTTCTTTAAAGAAATTTCAGAAGCTACTAAAATCTGGAAGAGTGAGAAACAGAGAGACAACTCTGTGAAATTGTTGAGGCTCTTTTTTAAGGAAGAGCCTAATTTATAGAAAAAAAATGTCTCTTGGAGAAATGTTCGGTTTGCTACAGTTGGTTCACTCCTTTTTCGTTGGAATTTACAAAATAGTTACGGTTTAATAAGTAAAAATGAAAAAAGAACATAAACGCTCATGTCATGTCGGTCGGTTTACAACTACTCTGGTCTGGTCTATTTGTTCATTTTGCGAATCCAAATAAGCCTGGTTTGAATCGGTTCGGTTCAGTTCAGTTCATAAGATTGGTGTCACGTGGCGAGAAAACAAAGGGAGACAGTATTCTAACTTGACATGACCGACCTAAAAACAAAGATGGTCGGTTGGTGATTGCATTTTCCAGGAGCTTTCTTTGTTTATTTAGCCTTTGATGATTACATGAAAGACTCGTGTCATTCGAATAATAGATCAACTTCACCGAGGAAACTAGTGGTCATGGAAGATTCTTTGCCCAACAATTAAGCTTCACAAGTTCAGAGAATGCTTTTCTTTTCTACTTTTAGATCATCAGAGATATGCACTATGAATCTTTTCAAAAGTTAAAATTCCATAAAGCCCAAGTCAAATATGGGATACTCAAGGCGGTGTAAAGAGGGGTGTCCCAGCAGCTAAAACAAAAGACTTTTTAAGGCAAAATATAAAACTATAGATTAATTCATCCTCTGAGCAGCTTCCTTGGCTAGAACTATCTCTTTAGCCTTGGTCTTGGCCTGTGATTTGGATCCCATTATCCCACCTCCCCACTTCTTCCGGTTCTCTTCATATTTGTCATTAAAGTTTGCCTATAATACAACCATGCAAACAGTTAAAGAATTTATTTTTAAATATTTAGCAAATGAAGATGAACAATCATCTCTTACCTTAATAGCCTCAAGGACTTTGCTGAACTCCATCTTGTCCTCGTTCTTCACCGTTGTCAAACACAAGCAAGCTGCTGTTTTCTGGTGGACAATCTGCAAACAAGTCACCACCAACAAAGGAGATTACAGATCACAATACATGTTTTTTTTTTTCCTAACACATATAATGAGTAAACAAATCATATTATCATTACCGCTCCCAATCGTGACTTCCCCTTGATAATGCAGTAAGGAACCTCCATTTTCCTGCACAGTGCAGGTAACCAGACAACCAACTCAATGGGGTCCACATCATGAGCAATCACCACCAGTTGCGCCTTGTTCTGAAATCATAAAAAAACGAATAAGTTGCAGACAAGACTAATCACTAGAGAGTGACGACTGGATTAGTTCAGAAAGGGAACAGACCTGCTCAATGAGGTATGTAACATGGTTAAGACCATACTTCACAACAATAGGCTTCTTCGATTCAACAGGCTTTCCCTCGGCCTCAGACTGAGCCTTCTTGAGAAGACGCTCCTTCTTGGCTGTTTTGTCCTCAGGCCTGTACTTGAGGAGAATCTTCAAGAGAGAAGTTGCTGCAATTATAAAGACATTGTGTTAAAAACAGCTAAAACAGAGCAACATCAAAAGGGAAGGAGATGGGGAAAGACCTAAGTTCTTGTCAAGGGTCTTAGTGAACTGGTTGAGTGCAGGTGGGACCTTAAGCCTCTGCTTCAGAATACGCTTCTGCCTCTGGAGGCGGATGGACTTTGGCCATTTGATGTATCTGGTGAGATCCTTCTTCGGTGGCAATGCTCCTCCGATTCCAAATTGCTTTGGACGCCTCTCAAAAAGTGGGTTTGTTACTTTCTCCTGAAACCAAGAAGATGTTTACAACTAAGCAGAGGTACAGAGAAAAGCAAACACATTTTATAGAGAGAGAGAGAGGAGGAAGGTAATCACTAATCAAATACCGGCTTCTTCTTGGTAACCGCTTTGACTCCTTTCTTTGGGGCCTAAACCAATTAAAGTACATATTTTTAGTGTTATGAAGCATGTTAAACGATGATGAACAGCCACAAGACAAGATAAGAGAGAAGTATAACAAATAAACAAGTAGGTAGGCTTCTATAGCAAGCATGAATTGTATATAACATGTATAAGCTAACAGATAAATAGGCTAAAGAAGTAGCAATCAATTCATCTTACACCGTAACTATGTTAGCTGCTACACTGAAACATAGAAGATCAGATTTTAAAACATATCCTCTTCTCAACCACAGGTGCAGAAACTTAGGAATCAGGCTAATACAATTTAGCACTATATCTCGAATCTAAAAGAAGAAGAAGAACATAATCCATTAATGCAGTAGATTCACCAAAACTAATAAGATGGGACTGCTCTAAGTAGAGTGAATTAACAATGAACTGGCTAATGAATGACTTTAAGAACAATGTAATGAACTCGAACGAGAAAGTAATACCATTTCCGATTTCCACAGCAACTGTTTATTCCTGAGAGAGAGAGAAGAAACTAAAACGCTAGAGAGACTAATAACTAACGGAAGAGAAGACAGTCGAGCATTTAGGGTTTCTCGTTACGTGAGTGGTTCAGATTGGGCCTTTTGTTGGGCTTAACTATAAACCCAACCACTTTTTATAACACAACTAGTAAACATAAGATGTGTTTTGTCTTTACTAATGTCCGAAAATAATGAAATATCCTTATTTTGTTTTCTAAACTCAAGTCAAATCAAATCAAGTATCCCAGCTCTGTATATAGTTTTACAGCCAAAAATACATCATACCTTGATCAGATTCTTGAATATAAAGCGAGGATTAATAATATATATTCTAAGACCATTTTTGTTTTATTGAGTTTAAAAGCATATTATTTCTCGAAAACAAAATTCAGGTAGGTACCAAATTATAGATCTCTCTGTTCATGGAGAGCTGATCAAAGCCGTTGATCAACACAACCAAAACACATAGCAAAATAACAATTACACAAACACGGACAATACTTCCTCTATTCTTCTTCTTCTCATGCTTCTTGTTAATCTTATTATTATTATTATCTCCAGCTCTCGTCACATTCGAAGACCAACAAGTCGAATGAGACAACCTTGTCGTTCTAGTCTCATCATCATCATCATCAGAGTCGTGAAAGAGTTTTCTCCTATAGGGTGATCTCATCTCTACCTCTGAACCAGCTTGATCGTGTTGAAGAGAGATCATCAGCTTCCTTGGAGAGTTTTCCACTAACTCAAGGGCTTCTTCCACAGTGATACACGAAACTGCAGATGAGCTTTTGCCTTCTTTCATTGCGGTCCATACTTTCTCAAGCTCGCTCAGCTTCTGCTTCAATCGCTCGTGTGGGTTTTCCTCTTTTACTTCCATTTTTTGGCCCCCGGAAAATAATACTTGACCATAGAATTTAAGAGTAGAACTAACACATCACTTGGTTTTCTAAAAGGCCGAAAATCTTGTGAGAGATCTCAGTAATTACCATTTACTTATTATTTTTTGAAAAATGGTTCAAATTTTACTCTTTTACATTGAATTATAAAATTCAAAAATTTGAAACTGATAATTCAATATTTCAAATTACTGAACAATATATTCTACAAGCAAGGAAAAATCATAACAGAACATTTATTTTACAATTAATTTTAAGAAAAAATAAAATCAGTAATAATAACCATTAGATGATGTGTTTCCAAACTTTGAATCCATGGAGTAGATCTTCTTCTTTCATTTGTTCCCTTAATAACAGTTAGATACTTTTTTTACTAATACTTGACAAGTGGCTGGCTACTCATACATTATGAGCCTTTGTTTTGTTCTCTCGAGAATCAAAGAAAGCTATGACTTTGAGTATGAGCATGCCTCTAAATTGCTAGATGATTTCTGCTTTAAAATTCCAATATATAGCTAGCGTGAAAAAATAATGCCATCAAATTCCAAAGTAAAATTAGCATTCCTCTAGTATTGTTGAAACTTGAAAGCAAACATTCTAAACCCTATTCTTATTTTCTTCCATGTGAAACATTAATGGACCCTGTGATGTTCCGTATAACTAGAAGCCACAATTCTATTAGTGGGCTTGGGCCTAAATACAGTATGTCAGGCCTGTATGGTTTTGAATATGCTGACATGGCGTACTTTCATCACAGCCTCGTTCTGTGATTGGCTCATAGATATCCATGTGACGCTATTTTCTCTCATTTCCTCTCTCTGTTGACTTGGTCCTCTATATATTCTGTAATCATTTTCCCCAATTTTTGTTTTCTCTTCGTGCCAAACCAAAAAAGGAAAGACAAATAGAAAAAAAAAAAGTCGAGAAAGAAAGAAAGAGACATGGACGCCATCGATTCCGTCGTCGATCCACTTAGAGACTTTGCCAAGGACAGTATTCGTCTCGTTAAGCGTTGTCACAAACCAGATCGCAAAGGTATAACATCACCTTTACTTCTGTCTCCCTTCTTTTTAGATAGTTATGATGCATGTGAGAGATCTGTATGTTTTTTAACGTCTGATCTGCTGGATCTATCTTCGGATGCGTAAGATCTACATGTTGAAGGGACAGATCCCGTGTTGTATGTCTGAAACTGTTTGGTTTGGTTTGGTTTGGTTTTGTAGAATTCACGAAAGTGGCGGTCCGTACAGCGATAGGTTTTGTAGTAATGGGGTTCGTGGGTTTCTTTGTGAAGCTCATCTTTATTCCCATCAACAACATCATCGTCGGTGCTACTTAAAAGGTAATTGAATCCTCTTCCACCACTTAATTATAACCTTTTAGGGATTAAATTGATGCTTTTAAATTGGTTAAGCTCCGTTTGGTTTGCCCAAAGCTTTTCTTACAGTTCCTTAGCTCTCATGCCTTAGCTCTTGAATTAAAGCAACTTTTGATACCAGATAGTATTAATTTCTTTGGAGGGTTCTGTTCTTTCTAGATGCTGAGTAAGTACTTTGTATTTGCACATTTAATAGGATTGTTTATGTGTATCCTGGATTCGGTTGTCAAAAGAATAGACTTTTGTTATTCGATTATGAGCATTGGATTAGCATGTTAAGGGACTATGCATAATTGAAGATGATTGATATCTAACTCTTTGTTTAGATATATATGAATGCTGAATTAGTGTCAAGTGAAAGTGGATTTAAGTTTGTCAATTGTAATTCGAGACAAACTCTTATAAATGTTTGGTTTGGCATGTTTGCAGATAACCAACGAAGAAGGCCAAGAGAAGAGCAGAGAAGGGTAACAGCTTTCTTGCTTGTTTCAAGAAAATACCTCCAACAGTTTTTGTTTTTTTTGTGTTCAGATACTCGAAAAGAGTAAACATTTGTTAAACACACATTTGAGATTAGTCTCTCCAGTAATTGCATTCTATTTTATAAATGTCACTGTTTATTTCGCTGTACCGTTAGAAATTGGGATGGTGAACCTTTAGTTATGGTGGCAAAACTCACAAATTTAGAAAAATAACTCATGTGAATTCATCAAGTTAAATTTTACATTTGACAAAAAAAAAAAAAAATTTACATGTTTGCATATAAGTAACCGGTAGATAATATACACTTGGAACTACCAGCAACTGAAAGCTACAGAGTAAATTAACTTTTTGAAGAGTAGCTTATCCTTAATACATACTTCATTTCTAGAACTCTTGTCTTAATCTCATTTCATTAGATCCCTGATTACGGTAAAGACTCGCTAGTACTTAGTTACTTACTACCCTTAATCGTTACACTATATTAAGACTTTTGCCTCTGATTCACCACTCTTTCAACAGTTTCTTGTATACAACCAATTCACCAATCTTGTTCACCCAATCGCAATTACATTGGTACACGTCTATATCTTTTTGACTAATTTCTTTGCCACTCCATTGACATGACCAATACTAAAACTCTAATAATGATGTTTGGTAAACCCTAACTACCAAGTTAATGACTTGCCAACCAGAACAAACAACAAACAGAATCTTGGAACGGAAGCAATAGGACCTTTCCTTTATATTCACTCGAAGATGACACAAATACACAACTGATGAGATAAACATGAAATACCATTCCCAAACTCATTTGAGAACCTGATGATACTGAAAGAAAGGAGATAATAGTTTTATAATGCCTCCACAACTTCATCAATCTCCACTTCCTGTTCTCAACCCTCTACTTAGATTCTCACCTCCTTCCTCCCCTGATACCCCAAAACACCAGAGGGAATCAAAGATCACGATGCCAAACTTCACAGTACGTAAACTCATACCTCTACTTATCTTCGTTCTTTCAAGCCTCTCTGTTATTCGCCTCCTCCGTATCTCGTTAAAGTCTTCATCCTCTGCTTCTGGTTCCCTCTCTTCCACCACATTTCGGTCCTCATTCAGTCGGCAGATAAGTGCTAATGCGAGCTATAGCGCTCTCACAGAAAATGAACTCAAGCTCTTATCAGATACCGTTGCTAGTAGATCACCTTGCAACGTCCTTGTTTTTGGGTTAGCACCTCAGTACCTCACTTTATCCTCAATCAACACCAGGGGCATTACCGTCATTCTAGAAGATGAACAATCAAAAACAAAAGCTGAAGTAAATCCCAACAACACAAGAATCTACAGCTTGAAGTACCATCAGATGGAAGTCAAGAACGCTTACAAACTTCTCCGACATGCCCGAGCTAACCCCGCATGTGCTGCACTAAATACGAATACTCTACATCAAGGCTCATCAGAATGCAAACTGAAACTGAGGGATTTGCCACAGGAATTACACGATACCAGATGGGATGTGATAGTTGTTGATGGACCACGTGGAGATGCCTTAGAGGCGCCAGGTAGGATGGGGAGTATATACACTGCGGCTGTGTTAGCAAGACAAGGAAGTAGTAACTCAACAACAGATGTTTTAGTGCATGATGTGCAAAGGACTGTTGAGAAGTGGCTCTCCTGGGAATTCTTGTGCCAGGAGAATCAGGTTTCAGCTAAAGGAAACTTCTGGAAGTTTCGGATCAAGGGTCGATCAAATGCATCTAGGTTCTGCTCACCAGAAACAGCCTTGATCAGATATTAGCAAAATTAGTTCAAAAGCAAGGTTGTTGCTCTGTCACACTACGGCGCCTCTGTCTCATAACAGTGTGTAGGGAAGTATATGTTCAAATAAGGCATTCAATGTAGACCAGCTATCAGAGATTTGTACAAATGTCATTCCAAGTAGTTAATGGATAGAGGTTGATGATATGGTCATAGTTTTCAGGATTTATCTTTTTAAGCATAGTTTTCATGCAAAAATATTCATTAATAGATATTTATACCTGTCATCACTACAAGTAATGAATTTTTGCTTTTTTTTCTTTTCATTTTCATGGAGGAAAGTATCTATAATCAAAGCATCGTGTGTGAGAAGCCAAAAAATAGCTGAAAATCTTTAAAAAAGTATGATACTCTCTGGTTTCCACAAAACACACAACACAATGTTCAAAGGTCTCTCCTCTCTTCAATCGGACATCTCTACTTCAGGGAGCTTGTCTTGTTGGTTCTCCTGTGAAATCATCGATGCAAGATCTTCAACTTTCAGGGGAGAATGTCGTGCCATATATTGAAACATGATCTGCAAGATGGATCGTAAATGCTTAGAGTTTCAATTCATAAAAATATGATTCCCTAAAATTTCGAGTGCAATATATGCAAAGGAAGAGGGTGTTAACCTTGGAATAACTATCCGCAAATGCTCGAGCTCGATTTGAAACACTGATATATTGTAAATCTGCCTTCTCAAATTTACCATCCACACAGTTCAACCCTCCATCGCCTATGGCAAATCGAACAAGGCTTCCTGGAGACAGTCCTGACTGTAATATCCAACATGGCAAGAAGCACACAGTGAGAAAGCATCCTTGAGATATTATATATTCAGTCATTACCAGTACATGAGGTCTATTAGCAGATTAAGCAGTAGTAAACTAGAGGGATTTTTTAATCCTAGTCTCTCCTAGAAGGCAGACATTCCTAAACAACATCACTAACTAGTAGACTTCATATCAAAGCACTGTATCGTATCTAGAACATACCTGTTTAACAAAATCTGCATTCAAGCAATTAACTACTACAGGTGGATCATCTGATGTTACAATTTTCCCATCATCTTGCAACTCCAAGACGATCTGCAGAGAGAATATATGTTAAGACTTGTAAACGGGAGTATAACACTAAACAAGTTGTATTAAAAAAGCATGAGCTCTGTTTATATCTATGTCAAGTCCACTTACATGTTGTTGGCTTGGAACTTGTCCATTGTTGTCTGTATCAATGACATACTGACTACACCTCTCATCCTTCCATATCAACACCAGAGGAGTATTCCCAGTATGATAATGTGCATGCCTGCGACAAATTTACATGAACTTAAGTAAATGTTGCCGAATAACAATTGGCCAGAAACAAAATGACATAGAAAATAAGATTCATTGTTAAACAAAAACTTTATCAAAGAAGAGCCCTAGACCAATGAGTACGTTGTCAAAGACACATTTTATCTACAAGTGCAGGCAATCATCAAAAAATATTGGTTACTGAAGCAAACTAAATGGCATCCTTCCTACAAGTCGGAGAGATGAAATGAAGAACTTACTTGTTATAGAACAACAACCCATCCTTGACATAAGGTAATGATCCCGTATAAGCCGAGTGAAGTCCGCTTTGGTCGCAGTTATAAAAAGGAACAACACTGAACCTGAACTTATGGTAAAAAGAAGGCGGATCACAAGCACCAGTCTCATCAAGCTTTGACTGCAACCAAAAGAACCTGAACTCTGCTGTACATTCATAAAGCGAGTAACCCCTCCAACAAACCATATCAATCACGTAATACGTCTGATCCGCCTACACAAAACAACACCAAACCACTTAGTAAGATCAGAAAACGAAGATAATCATAATAAACCAATAAAAGGAAGAATCTTTTAACCTCGTGAAATATACAATCTAGTATCGAATACGATTGTGCTGGACCAGAAACACCTTTCTTCCTAGCACCACCAGGCAACGCAGAAGGAAAATGATGCAAGACAGATCCATTACGTAACCTGCTAACGGTAACTCCATCTGTTGACACTACAAAACATCGCTTCCCAGCTGGTCTCGCTAGCACATACCTAAAAAAAAAAAGTTACAAACTTTGTAATAAAAAACAAAATCGAACAAGAGGGCTAGTTAGTTACCAATCTCTGCTTAGATTCTCAGGAACGTCGATCATCCACTCAGGTAACATAAGCTGGCTCGCGAACCACTTGCGAGCCTCAGGTCCTCTCAGACTCGAAGCTTGGCGAATGCTAAAGCTACTGGCTTCCGATTCGTGTCCAGCGGTGTCGACGTCGGGCATGGGTTCGGGTAGTGTTTCCGGGTCGGCATCGGGGGAGGATGATGATTGGAGGGAGATGACGGAAGAGGCGAGGTTTCGAGCTCGCTGCTGGGCGTCGGAGCGGTGCTGAGACTGGCGGAGAAGTGAAAGGTCTCTGCGTTTCTGTTGGTCGGAGATAGGTCGTCGCTTGAAAGGACGGCGAAGATCATGCGGCGCCATTCTCGGAGGAAGAAAGCTGTATCGTCACGCGGTACCGAGTTCGAATCCTATTGACGAAACCAAACCGGTTTGATTTGGGATATATAAACTTTTTTTTTTTTGTCAGTTACCCCATCTTAATCTAGATCAAATGGAGGTAGACGAACGGATCCTCCTAAAAGCACCTCCGTCTGACCGGATCTGATCTATATTAGAGAAAATATAGCATATGTTTCTTGCTTTCTTTGCTAATTCGTTTGTCCGACCATTCCTACTCCGAAGAATACGAAATGATTTAGAATAATTTAATTTTAGATGAATTTTAAATAATTTTCCACGAATTGTGGTTAACCTTTTGTGTGGTGAAAATAGGAAGGTTTACCAAATTATTTTCAATCATAATAAAATTTACTATACAGTTTAAAACTAAATTCAATAATGTTAGTAGGGGTTATTAGTTGTTGTATTTTAATGGATTTGAAAATCCGAACTAAATCTAATGTTATTGGTTCTATGATTTTCAAATCTGTATTAAAATCATGTGTTATTGGTTTAATGATTCATAAATTCTGTATCAAATCAAGTGTTATTCAATCGTACGGATTTACTAATATATTTGATTTTATAATAGATTTGAATGGATTTGTTTGGATTTTTTAGTTAAAAATACGAAGACTCAAATCTGAGGGAAAACCTCCGGATTTGCATATTTTACTTGAATTTATAAATGCTATATGAATTTCTAAATCAATCAAAATATATAAACCAATCTCCTTACTTTTTTTCTATAGTCATAATATTCATGTTTGAAAATACACCATCTCTGTGTTCTGGATTTGAGTGTGTGACTATGATATTTGGTTTCGTAGCTCACTTAACATTTTAACCGGTTCAATTGGTTTGGTAGAAACACCCTAAGCTTGGATTATCTTCCTAACTAACCCTCTCAGTTCTCATAACTCCTCCATCTCAGGGATCACTCAGGCTTCCCACACTGCATCGAATCGAAAATGTCAGATCTGGTCGCTCCGCTTCCTTCGCCATCGTCAGCTCCGAGATCCGCCTCAGACTTCTTCTCCGATCCTTACGACTCACATCCTCTGTGGTTCAAGCCTTCCCTCTTCCTCTCCCCTGACTTCGACTCCGAGTCCTACATCTCAGAGCTCCGCACCTTCGTCCCCTTCGACACTCTCCGATCCGAGCTCCGATCACACCTCGCCTCCCTCAACCGCGAGCTCGTTGATCTCATCAATCGAGACTACGCTGATTTCGTGAGCCTGAGCACCAAGCTCGTCGATATCGATGAGGCTGTTGTCCGCATGCGCGCCCCGCTCCTTGGGATCCGCGAGAAGATCGCTGCGTTTCGTGGATCCGTGGAGGCTGCGCTTTTCGCGCTGAGGAGTGGGTTGCAGCAGCGATCCGATGCCGCTGCTGCGAGGGAGGTTCTGGAGTTGTTGCTCGATACTTTTCATGTGGTATCTAAGGTACATGATTGTGTTCGTGATCGATCATTCATGATTGTGCATTGTAGTTTCGTTTGTATTGAGTAAAGATGTTTCTTCATTGCTTGTTGGTTATGAAATCTCAATGCTTGACGTAAATAAGGTATCTTCTTTGGGGATTTTTAGGTTGAGAAGCTTATAAAAGTTCTACCGAGTGCTCCTTCTGATTGGAAAAACGAGGATGGTGTTTCCCTGGGAAGGAGCTCTGTGAACGTTGAAAATTCCACGCAGCAAGATGGCACTACCATGAGAGAAACTCAGAGCATGCTTTTGGAAAGAATAGCTAGTGAAATGAATCGGCTCAAGTTCTATATGGCTCATGCACAGGTCTCCATCACGCATTTACTTTCTTTTTCTTTTGCCAATTCACAATTCCTTGTTCGTTACAAAACATAGATTACATTAGCAATGCACTCTGTTCCTTTTAATGTACAACGTGTAAACACAGGAGTATTTTGATACGATTGATGGTAGGAAGTTTTTCTTTTCAGTCCTAGCCGTTACCAGTGTCAAAGTTATAACGAGAATGGCAAGAAATTGGGTCTCTTATAGGATAATTATGGAAGAGGTTTGGATATACTGCATGAGTAGTATCCTGGGGATCAAAACTAGTTATGCTTATGGGGCTTGAGAAATGGCTTGGCTGATAGGAGAGTTCATTGGCTTTAATAAGATTTCTGACAAAATTGAGTAAAATGAGATGATACCTGGTAAAACATTGTGAAATCTCTGGTGTTCTAAAAAAAAATTCATTACACTTGTTAGCCTCAGAAGACAATAGAAAGTCTTATGGATGATGCTCACTACTTTTTTCTTTTATGCCAGTACAGAACCTGCCTTTCGTTGAGAACATGGAGAAGAGGATTCAGAGCGCTAGTGTGTTATTGGATGCTAGCCTGGGTCATTGCTTCATTGACGGGCTAAACAACACCGACACAAGCGTCCTTTACAACTGCCTGCGTGCATATGCTGCCATTGATAACACCACGAATGCAGAAGAAATTTTTCGTACAACGATTGTGGCTCCATTTATACATAAAACTATTGCACTTGAAACATCAGCAGATGCTACCGGAAGTTCAGATGAACTTGAAAACGATTACAAACTTATCAAGCATTTTATTGCGAAGGACTGTAAAATGCTGATAGAAATATCTTCAACCGGTAAGTTGCTCTACTCTTTGAAATAGCAGTCTGGTTCGTTATCACAGTTGGACCTATCATTTTATAATATAACTCGGTGTACTCCTTGCTTGGTATCTTGTCTATAAACAGAGAAATCGGGTTTGCACGTCTTCAATTTTCTGGCAAATTCAATTCTGAAAGAAGTTTTTTCGGCAATCCAGAAAGTCAAACCAGGAGCCTTTTCTCCTGGAAGGCCTACTGAGTTCTTGAAAAATTACAAGGCAAGCTTGGATTTCCTGGCATATCTTGAAGGTAGGTTAGCTGATCTATATCTTTCTCTGAGCCTGATCTCATGGCTATTCAGATTTAAGACGCATTGTGAACTAATCTTCATGCGTCTTATATAAACAAATAGTATAATTTTATATTAGTTGATAACATTATTGAATACTTTTCAGTAGCGTCACACCATGTACTTTTTATGAAGGTTATTGTCCGTCAAGGTTCGCTGTCACCAAGTTTCGAACTGAAGCAGTATGTATCGAATTCATGAAGCAATGGAATGTGGGAGTATACTTTTCACTGAGGTATTGGAGATATACCATAGATGGTTGACTTACTGTTAGATTAGTGGTGTCTCAGCTTCTCTAACTCGAAAATATATAATTTCAGGTTTCAGGAGATAGCTGGAGCCTTGGATTCTGCTCTTACTTCTTCTTCTCTGGTTTTCATTAAGGATTCTGATTTAGATAAACAGAGTTTTCCCAACTTAATGCTCAGACAGAGCGCTACTCTGTTGGAAAGCTTGCGGTCATGTTGGAAAGAAGATGTTCTTGTTTTCTCCGCTGCTGATAAATTTCTTCGATTGACCTTGCAGCTTCTTTCGAGGTTTGATAAAATTTGATTATTAAATTATTCACGCTTATTGGTTTTGGGTTTCAGTTCTCATTTTGACAATGTGCTAATAACATGTAGATATTGTGTTTGGGTGTCATCTGCGTTGCATACTAGAAAGGGTAATGCCAGTCCGAGTCCTGGATGTGACTGGGCAGTTTCAGCCTCTGCAGAAGATTTTGTATATGTAAGTCACTTTTTTTATCTGGATTGTGACTTAGCTTCTGTGATATTCGGATCTCTACTATCTCGTGTTTATTGAATCAGCTAAAGTTGTGTAATGTGGGACAACTTAAAAGCTGCGTCCATGTTTTGTAACCTTAATTATATAATAAGAGTGACAAAAACTGATGTGGAATATTGATACATCTCCTTCCTTGCAGGTTATACATGATGTAAATTATCTAGCCTCAGAAGTTTGTGGCGATTACCTTAAACATATATCACAATACATATCTTCATGCTCCACTGAAGTTCGTGATGTGGTGAGGATGAGCATACTACAGGGTGGAGATAAATTAAAGGAAGTGCTACCTTCACTTACCAACACAATTATTGAAATCATTGTTGATAAATCTGTTGAGGTAAAGCCCTGAAGATACATTAGGTCCATTGTTTAATTTTATGCGCTTCAAGATTGGGTTGACGGCCTTAATGATCACTTACAAGAATACTGTTGACTATAGTTTAATTTAAAGCTGAATAGGTGAATGTTATTCTCCAAGTATCATATATGGTAAATGCTTTCATTTATTTTATAGGACCTAAGGCAGGTCAAGGGAATAACGGCAACATATAGGTTGACTAATAAACCACCGCCGGTCAGGCATTCACCATATGTCGTTGGCATATTGCGTCATGTAAAGGTATTGATTCCCTTTTGGGTTACGATTTTAAGAACGTTCATAGTTACTTGATTGCACCCTGCACCTTGTCTATTAATAGGCCTTTTTGGAGGGAGAAAAGGCTACACGGTACTTGACGCAGGCAACAAGGGAAGAGTTACTGCTTCGAACTGTCACTGAAATTACCAGGCGGTATTACGAATTAGCTGACGAAGTTGTTAGCGTGGTAAGTATTTTGTTTTAAACACTTGACTAGGATTATCAATGAAAGAAACTCTGTTCTGTCAAATACTCATCTTTTCAGTATCGTTTCAGTCTGGTATTGGTTTAGATATATCAGTAGTTTATGCGTGGGAAAAGAGTGATTATAGTAAATATGTTACAGGCGAGAAGAACAGAGTCATCGCTTCAGCAATTCCGACGAAAGGCACAGAAAAGAGCAGGTGCAGCATCAGGTGTCTCTGACGACAATGTATCTGAAACAGACAAGATGTGTATGCAGTTATTCCTTGATACTCAGGTAACCCTTCACATGATTCACTGTGTTAAGTAAGTAGTACTAAATATCTGGAAGTATTAGATTTAGAAAGAAGTGTAACATCATCGGTTAATATCTCTATTACCAGGAGTATGGCCGAAACATCTCTGCTTTGGGGCTAAAACCGGCAGAAATCCCGGTTTACTGTTCCCTCTGGCAATGCGTTGCACCTGCGGATAGGCAGAACACAATCAGTGTTTGAGAAACTCACACGGAATTTTCTTTCATCCAACATTAACGGTTTCATACATCTTGCAATAATAATAGGAAGTCTTTTCTTTTGATTGTTGTTTTATATTTCGTTTGTGTTTGTTTGCATAACCTATCTTTATTATGATCAATCAAAGTATTTGGTATAGTAGCTGACACTTTAGTAATCTTGAAAATTAGTATTTGTTCATGTTAAACTGAATTATTGACGCCAAAATAACTAAATAAGTGTGAAGTGTGAACGAAAAGATATTATAAATTTAAACAGTATACATGTGCCCCCAAACCAAAAAAAGATAAAAAAAAAAAATGATTTTACACATGTACTGTAGTAATGAAAGCATGTGATAATATTAATACACAGGTTCAAAATATTTATCAAGCATATTATATAATTGAGAAATGAAAAACATGTGAAATAAAAAAAGATATAGAAATGAAAAACAGATATGGGGAGTCAAAACCCTAGAGGAGGTGGACCCTGTTGACAATCTTACCACTTAAAACAAGAGCCACCAAGACCGAACCTCACTGTTAATAACACACAACGCAGACAGTAAAGCAAAAAAACCCAGAAATAATTTTCTGACATGGCTGAAATCTCGGCGACTTCGTTTCCTTCTTCTTCGTCAGCCTCTCTCGCGCTTCGAAGCTCCCTAAATGGTTGGTTATCTATATGCCCTCCAACTCTGTTTTCAGTTCCCTTGTTTATCTATGTACCAATCTTGTATTTTTTTTTCTTCTGAAAATTACCGTTTGTTATTGTCTATTGTAATCCGAGAGCATTCCAAATGTGTGTCTGTGTTGTTGATCTCTGATATGGTTCAACAGGTTATAATGGAAATGTCAATTGATATATGTTTGTGCGCAGGTAGCTTAAGATGTCAAAATGTAGCTTCTCTAAGAACCATTTCTCTGTTTCAAGAGGTATCCTCAATTCGAATTGATATATATCATATATGCTTATTAAAAGATGAATCATGTATCTAAAATCATACACGACCTCTGTCTCTCTATTTGCTTTGACTGAATGGCAGTTATCTGTGAAACGAAGCCAGCTCTCTGGCAATGCTCATGTTCCCCTAACCCGCGGCAGCAAGAGTCAAGGTGAAGTTAGCATTACACTGAATCTGCCCTTTTCCTTTAATAAATCATCATCTTTGTTTGCCTGATCAAATTATATTGTATTCGATTGAGTAGCCAGCCTCAATGTTATTTCCGTTATTATTTAACACTTTGTGGTCTTGAATATTGCAACAGCAATTCGAGCTGTTCTCTCCGGTGATGGACAAACTGTCGTGTCTGCTGATTCAAAGGAAGCCGGGCTCCGTGGCAAGCTGAAAAAAGTCGTTCTTGCTTACAGTGGAGGCTTAGACACCTCCGTCATCGTGCCATGGCTCAAGTATGTTTCTTTCCTTTCTCTCCAGTTCATTTCATCGTCATCCGCTGGTTTTGAAACAATCAGTTTTTATATATATATATGTGCACTAATCTTACATTGAAGTGTTTGTTCTGTAGGGAGAACTATGGCTGTGAAGTTGTGTGTTTCACCGCAGATGTTGGTCAGGTACTCTTACATTACTCCCAACTATTTTTTTTTTTTTTTTTGTAGCATTCCGCGTATGTATGCCTTCTCAACCTCTAAATGCTTTTTGATACGAAGGGTATAAAAGAGTTGGAGGGTTTGGAACAAAAGGCTAAAGCTAGTGGCGCTTCTCAGCTGGTCGTTAAGGACCTCACAGAGGAGTTTGTGAAAGATTACATATTCCCTTGTCTTAGAGCTGGTGCTATCTATGAACGAAAATACTTGCTTGGTACTTCCATGGCTCGACCTGTCATTGCTAAGGTAAACATTTCCACAGGTTTTATATGATTATGCTCTGAAGGAACCACAAATATTTTAACATAACTCTGATACAAACTTCTAAATGATTTAGGCCATGGTAGATGTAGCAGCAGAGGTTGGAGCTGATGCCGTTGCACATGGGTGTACTGGCAAAGGAAATGACCAGGCAAGTACTTGGATTCTCTTGCTATAAAACACACTTATGGATTCTCACATTACTTTTTTTTCTTCTTCTTTTGATTGGTTGACCAGGTTCGGTTTGAGCTCACCTTCTTTTCGCTGAACCCTGAACTTAAAGTTGTGGCACCTTGGAGAGAATGGGAAATCCAAGGCAGAGAAGACGCTATTGAGTACGCGAAGAAGCATAACGTTCCTGTCCCCGTGACAAAGAAATCTATTTACAGCCGAGACAGGAACCTCTGGCACCTTAGTCATGAGGTAAAAAAAACAAAAGTCATATACATTCCCTTTTGTATACAAATTTTGATACGTACGTGCTTGTCTCTGATACTGAACATCTTTATTGTTGAAAGGGTGATATATTGGAAGATCCAGCAAACGAGCCCAAGAAAGATATGTACATGATGAGTGTAGATCCCGAAGATGCCCCTGATCAGCCTGAGTAAGTTGCCTTCCTCTAAAGCTCTGCTTGATATTTTGATTAGTTCTTTTGTGAGTCTAGGGCATTGTAGATTTGTTGAGCTGTGTTAGCTGTAGAAGGAAGTTTATATACCAATAGTACGGATTTTACACTTGGCATCATAACTTGTGGTTACTTGAATGATGTTGTTACTCTTAACAGATACATTGAGATCGGGATAGAATCTGGACTTCCAGTGGCACTCAACGGGAAGGCTCTCTCTCCAGCCACCCTTCTCTCCGAGCTCAACACAATAGGAGGGAAACACGGCATTGGCCGGATCGACATGGTGGAGAATCGTCTCGTCGGGATGAAGTCACGAGGTGTCTATGAAACACCAGGAGGCACCATCCTGTTCGCAGCTGTGCAGGAATTAGAGTCCCTCACGTTAGACAGAGAGAGCATTCAAGTGAAAGACTCATTAGCACTGAAGTACGCAGAGATGGTCTATGCAGGAAGATGGTTTGATCCGCTTAAGGAGTCCATGGACGCTTTCATGGAGAAGTTAACTGAGAAAACCACGGGATCCGTAACACTGAAGCTGTACAAAGGATCTGTGTCGGTTACAGGGCGTAAGAGTCCGAACAGTCTGTACAGACAGGACATATCTTCGTTTGAAGGGAGTGAGATTTACAACCAAGCTGATGCAGCTGGGTTCATTCGTCTTTACGGGTTGCCTATGAGAGTTAGAGCAATGCTTGAGAAAGGCATCTAGAAAGAAGGGTTTCACCATTAGTTTATTTGCATGACATTTGATGATCACTCCCTTGGTTGTGTTCAAGATTTGATGCGTTTTAGCTTCAGCTTCTGTTTGGAATAATTGTGTGTTCTTTCTTCACTTTGTTTTCGTTTTGGAGAAACTCAATAAATCGAATAATGTGTTACTGTGAATGATGAACCTTACGGTTGAATTAATCTCTAATCACAGCTTATCACTATTTAAACTAGAAAGAATATCAATCACAAGTGATTAATTTATATGTTTTTTAAAATGAATAAAATAAATTAAGTAAAAGTGTAAAAAAATGTAAAAAGTTGGAGGCAGTAACACATAGCTCCTGCACAAACAAAAAGAGAATATATATATGAGTATTACTTTGGCAGAGACATCATAACAAAGGATAAAAAGGAATTTGACCTTAAGATCCTTTCCAGAATATTCATTAGCCATACTAGCAAGTCGAACCAGATTAACATCATCAGATAAGGTTGTTTTCCGCAATATAACCTTTAGTATCTGTGATCTAGTTCCACCAGAAACCTACACAGTAGGTTAATATCACAACCTACAATCAATTTTGACAAAGAAATAATTAACGAGATTTATAGTCCACAAGGGAACTTACCTACGGCAAAAGTGTCCAGTGACAGCCTCGTCAAGGTCAAAAGGTCAAGTTGTGGCTGCAATAACCAGAACACATTCCTTCTCTTTTTTCAATAGACCAGCCCAATGTTTCATGAAGGCGTTTTTTTTTCAAGTGTTGCCTCATGTTCACCTGGGTTCTCTCTTCGGCCCAACATGCTGTCAACCTACAAGACAGTAAAAATATTATATGAGTTTAGTAGTTTTGATTATGATCAAATTAAAAGTAGTTCAATTAGGTTAAAAGATCAATTTATTATGCACAGATTATGATCAGATCAAACTAAAAGTAGTTCAATTAGATTAAAAGATCAAAATGAATCATGAAAAACAGACATTACAATCAAATGACCCAAATTCTAAAGTGTAAGAAGTGTATTAAATATTTTTAAAATTTGATAATTTAATCTCAAATTCTAGACTTATCCTAATTGAGTCAGTATTATCGGAGCTGCTAAAATAGCCGGAATTATTGGAAGTATCGCTACCGTTCTCTGGCTCTGACGTTGACATGACTTGATTCTACATCTCTCGGAACTTCCGATTTGCTCTAGAATTGATGCTACGGAGATGAATCGAGTCGATTTGATCAGATATTACCTTATTAGATGATGTAATGCTTGACATGGAGATAGTGATTAAGTTGGCATCAGCTTCCACTGCCTCTGCTCTTGCAAGGGTAGTTTCCAGGCGGTCTGTATAGAAGGATACCTTTATGTAAAGGCTGCGTAGAGAAGAAAAAGATCGGACTGGTTAAGTACATGTCAAAACAGGACATTGCTTTATATATTTCTAACACCTAATTCTAAAGGAGAGAAGACTTTTGAGTAAAAGAAAATCATAATTTAAAGAGGGTTATTGGGCAAAAAATTCTAGAGGAGTTATTAAATTTTGAGATTCCATTGTTATTGGTTTGTGCATTTTTAAAATCTAAATAGAATTCATTGTTATTGGAGTGATGATTTTTAAATTCCACTCAAAATCCTTTGTTATTGGAAAAGTTTAGTTTTCATTGATTTTAAGATTCCATTAAAATCTATTGTTATTGGGATGTAATTTTTCTTTGTTTTTACTCATAGTACTCAACTTTGAGAATATCATCTATACCCATAAGATTTTTGAAATCAATGTAATAAAATACACTCACATACAAAAACTCAAATTGAAGAATAAAATAATATACAAATCACAACTTTAACATAATATAATTCACAACTTAAAAAAATAGAAAAAAATATTAAAAATTTAAAATAAAAATTGTAAAAATTTACTGTACCCTCCAGGAGCAGAGGTAGACGTTTCGTTGACACTGGGGGTTGTCGTCCAGTATCCTGGGAACATCAATCAAAGGTAAAATTAGTCCCACCCAATAGAAAACAGGAATCACACTTCTTTTCAGTATTCTCGGGACTAATGATTTATCAAAGTGTGTATGTGGCAGAAATATACCTCCTCCTTGGGATTATCAGAGTGTGTATGTGAACAGATCACAATAACGTTTTCTGGGAGATGTTCAAGGCCCCGTTGAAACGCAGTGTATAAACCGGAATTTCCGGCAACAAACTTCTCAGCATCTTTCAGAAACAAAACAAGCGGACAGGACCTGCTCGCATCACGGACAACCTGGAAAGATATAAAAGCATATGGACAAATATAAGACCAGCAACAAATTTCGTACTTTGCATATGAGAGAACAAGTACCTCAAACAATGTGTTTATTTAGAATCACAACTTCAAGAATCAAAAGACCAAACTTCAAATAAGAATACTCTCTTATTAATGCTCAAGAAACTTCACAAAACTTAAGCTCTCAAATCACTCACACCTAATGTCACACATTAACATCGGTTTATATAGGAAATATAAAGTCCTAAACTCACATAACATAAGATAATTAGATACCCCTAATTATCAAAGGACTTTCCTATTTCCTAGTTAGATAGCTTTATCTTTAAGCTACTCCAAGCTTATCAACATTCTTCCCCTTAAGCTTGAACTTGTCTTCACACACATCTTGAACTCCAATGAGTTCTCTCATTTCTTTAAACTTTGTTCTTCCAAGAGACTTGTAAGAATATCCGCCTTCTGTTCATTACCCGGAACATGTTCGACTTCCACTTGCTCCTTTTCAACGCATTCTCTTATAAAATGAAACCGTCTATGTATATGTTTACTCCGGCCATGAAACACATGATTCTTTGTGAGAGCAATTGCAGACTTGTTGTCAACTTTGATAACTACTTGCTTGCTCTTATTGCCGACTGTTTCAATTAGGAGTTCTTGGAGCCAAATAGCTTGTTTAGCTGCCTCAGTTGTTGCCATAAACTCAGCTTCGCATGAAGACAACGCCACTATCTCCTGTTTTGTAGAGCACCACGTGATTGGACTCCTTCCAAGATAAAATATGTGACCACAGGTTCTCTTACCATCGTCTATGTCGACGTTATGCGAGCTGTCACTATAGCCTACCAGTTCCACTTCTTCACCGCGTGAATAGCACAAACCGAGAGAGGTAGTTCCGCGTAGATACCTAAGGATTTGCTTCAAAGCTGCTCCATGTGATTCCTTAGGCTCCTGCATGTATCTGCTGAGCACTCCAACGCTAAATGACAAGTCGGGACGAGTATGAAGTAAATACCGAAGGCATCCAATGCCTCTGCGATACGCCTTTTCATCGATCTTTCCTTCCTCTGGCGCCTTTGAGAATTGTGCATTCATCTCCATAGGCACATGAGTTGAGTTACACGAACTCATACCAGTTTCCTCAAGGATTTTGCAGGCGTACCTATCTTGTTTGAGTGTGATGCCTCCACTGTGTTGTAGAACTTCTATTCCCAAGTAATATGTTAATTTGCCAAGATCACTCATCTCAAACTTCATCGCCATCTCTCGCTTGAATTCAAGTATAGCTCTAAGAGAAGATCCTGTAACAAGTAGATCATCTACGTAAACCACCACAATAAGAAGCTCTTACTGCGTTTCCTTTCGGTAAAGGGATGGTTCCTTGGAACATCTCTGGAAGCTTAGACCACGTAGTATCTGATTCAGTTTTATGTTCCATGCTCTAGGAGCTTGACGCAACCCATAAAGGGCCCTTTTAAGCTTATACACCTTATGTTCTTCACCAGGTACAACAAAGCCCTCAGGTTGGTTTACGAATACTTCTTCCTTGAGTTCCCCGTGAAGAAACGCCGTCTTGACGTCGAGATGGTGTACTTCCCAGCCTTGTGATCCTGCTAAGGCAATGATCAACCTAATAGTCTCAATACGTGCTACCGGGGCAAACACTTCATCATAGTCTACACCATGTCTTTGGACATATCCTTTAGCTACCAATCTAGCCTTATACCTGTTAATGGTTCCATCAGCATTGCGTTTTACTTTGAAAACCCATTTTAAACCAATAGGTTTAACTCCTGCGGGTAACTCGACGAGATCCCACGTCTTGTTCTTTTCTATAGAACAGATTTCATCCTTACAAGCTTCAATCCAAACCTTTAGCTCTTTGGCCTCATTAAAATCCCACGGTTCATCGTTGAGGATCATCAATAGCTGCTCGCTTTCAACTTCGGCTAATAGAACGTAATCATCGAGATAGGATGGCTTTGCAGAGATCCTCGTTGATCTCCTTGGTTGCGTTTGAACATCATCTTCTTCATTATCAAAGTCATTCTCGGCTTCGATATTCTCGTCATCATCACTCTCATTCTCGCTTACCTCAATTGTTGCCTCTCCTTCTATAGTCCTGTTGGTTAGACGTCGCAAGTTCATCTCGAATTCCTCACGTTCACTCACCTTTGCTTTCCCTTTATCATTCCATCTCCATTCCTTTTCTTCATCGAACACAACGTCGCGACTTACAATAATTCATTTGCTATCTGGGTCGATGAGACGATATGCCTTTGACCCTGGCTCGATCCAATTTCTTTCTACCGACCGTGTCCGTTTTAGCATAACACACACATCCGAACACTTTAAGTACGAGAGATTCGGTTTTCGCAGCTTCAACGCTCCATATGGAGTACTTCCCTCCAACGACCTTGTAGCTACCCTATTTATGAGATAGGTAGTGTGTCTTATTGTTTCTCTCCACAGGAAGTTTGGCATGTTCATATGTTTTAACATACTCCTTGTCATCTCTAACAAAGTTCGATTACGCCGTTCCACTACCCCATTCTGTTGTGGCGTGTATGGTGCCGTGAGTTGTCGCTTGATGCCGTCTTTATCACAGAAGCTCTGAAATTCGAGAGAGACAAGCTCACCTCCCCTATCTGTTCGAAGAGTTTTCAACTCTGTTTGAGTTTCTTGTTCGGCAAGTAATTTGAACCGCTTAAATTTTTCAAATGCTTCGCTTTTCTCCTTTAGTAGCACTGTCCACATGTACCGTGAGTGATCATCAATGAGCACGAAGATATACCTTTTGTGTGCCGGTGTTGGAGGTGTGATGGGTCCGCAAAGATCCGCATGTACCAGCTCAAGAGGTTTAGCGGCTCTATAAGGTGTTGCTTGAGGAAACGGTTTCCTAGTTTGTTTTCCCTTCAAGCACGAAACGCATGTTTCTGAGATGTGATTGTCATCAGATACACCGACGACAATGTCCTTCTTAACCATCATCTTTATTGTATCTCGACTGATATGACCCAGTCTTGCGTGCCACAAGGAAGAGTTTGACGTGCCTTTGATCTGAAGGCAACGTAAGGCGTCAACTTGTAGTGAGACCTTGTAAAGCCGGTTCTTTGCCGTCGTATGAATCATCAACGTACCACTCTTGTCAAATAGCATCAACGTATCACCTTTCATTCTTACTTCACAGCCTATCTTCGTTGCTTGCCCCAAACTGACTATATTACTCCGTAATGCCGGTATATAATACACATTGTTGAGGTTCCTTTTCTCTCCTCCTTTGATTATAAAACGAACTGATCCTTTTCCCAAGATATTAACCCTTGAATCATCTCCAAATCGTACTTGGCCGGTAATGGTATCATCAAGTTCGTAAAAAAATAAGCGATTGCCACTCATGTGATTGCTGGCGCCATTGTCAAGATACCATGTATCTTTAGAGTCTGATTCGGTCTCAAACTGGTTAGGATTCAAGTTCCTTTCATTCAAGAAAACAATTTCATTCATCATTAAGGCATCGGCTTCAATCGTATCTTCTTCCTTTTTGTCAATTGTTTCTTGAAATTTTAACTTCAGGTCCGGACAGTCCTGAACGTAGTGTCCAAGTTTATCACATCGAAAACATGTAATATGAGAAGCATCTCCTCCACGACTTTGTCTGTAAGCTTCTCGTTGTTGCTGAAACCCTCCATAGCGTCCACGGCCTCGACCTCTCCAGTTAGAGCGACCTCGACCACGACCGCAGTAGTTTGAATTGTTAGGACCTTCTTGACTCGATGAATCCGTATTAGCATACATCAACTTCCCGGAATCATCCTGCGAGTCTTCTTCTTCCTCCTCAGTAACTCTCTCTTCGTATGCCTTTAATCTACCAACAATATCCTCGAAGCTTGTAATATTGAGATCAAGAACTTGCTCAAGAGAAGCAACTATATGTATATATTTTTTCCTTGGCAAGCTTTTTAAGAATTTTTTCACAAGCTTTGGTTCTTCATTTATTTCTCCCAATGATGCTGATTTTGAGGTTATCTCTGATAGCTTTCCAACAAACGTATCGATTGTATCTCCATCTTTCATCTTGATTCTATCAAATTCGGCCATCAAGGTTTGCAACCTTGCTTCACGCACACGCTCAGCTCCAACATGGCGCGCTTTTATAGCGTCCCAAACAGATTTCGCAGTGTCAAGATCACCTACTTGTAAGGTTAACGCCTCTGGTATCGATTGAAACAGAAGCGCAGTCGCCATGTTATTTTTCTTCTCATCTTTTACTCTCGGCTCGATTGCTTCCCATACTTCACTTACCTTTAATGCTATCTTCATTCTCATAGCCCAGACGGTGTAGTTCGAGGATGTTAACATAGGAAACTTTATGGAGGCAGGCCCCTTGTCCTTGTGCAATACAACTTCATCTTTGACATCTCCCATGGTTGTAGTTATTTTGAGGTTTGCTTTGATACCAAATATAGAATCACAATTTCAAGAATCAAAAGACCAAACTTCAAATAAGAATACTCTCTTATTAATGCTCAAGAAACTTCACAAAACTTAAGCTCTCAAATCACCCACACCTAATGTCACACATTGACATCGATTTATATAGGAAATATAAAGTCCTAAACTCACATAACATTTGATAATTAGGAGTACTCCTAATTATCAAAGGAATTTCCTAGTTCCTAGTTAAATAGCTTTATCTTTAAGCTACTCCAAGCTTATCAACATTTATAAGTAGTTCGTCTAGATCCTCAGAACCCGAGCTGTCAGACAGAAGATCAACAGCTGCAGAAACGCAAAAAAAAAAAAAAAAGGAAAGAGTTTATGAGAAAAGAGCTGCTGAGAACTAGTAAGCAGTGCACTACCGAACAAGAAGTACCAGAGCAGAAGAACCCACGACCCTCTTCACACTGGCGATTAAGATCGACTCCATCAGGTATGGGCTCATCAAATCTAACGCCAACTTTAGATGAAGGATTGTCTCCACATCCTAAAACAACTGTCCCTTTAGAGCCATGAGAAGGTCCCCTGAATAAAAAGACAAGAGAAAAGTTCCACAAGTCGTTAAGCATAAGACTGATAACCGCATATCTCAATAAAAAGCAAACCTTGAGATAGATAGGGCCAGCGGACAGTGGAAGCGTACCCTGTCACCTGCAAATATTTCTTCATCAAGCAGAAATCCGAGAATACTTTAAAAAAATCTATTGTTGCAAACATTTTAGAGGACATGCCTGCCCTAAAACACTACAAGAAAACAGCGGCATACTGAGGGAAAAAATCGTCGGTATGTCGTCGGAATAACGCTATTCCGACGACATACCGACGAAAAAAGTCCTCGGAAATAACTCCTCGGAAATTCATCTTTCCTCGGAAATCCCTCGGAAATTTCCGACGGAATTCCGAGGAAACCCTATTTCCTCGGAATTTCCGAGGACCACAAGTTCGTCGGAAATTCCTCGGAATATTCCGAGGAATATATCGTCGGAATATTCCGAGGGATAAAATTCCTCGGAATATTTCCAAAATTAAAAAAAAAATTATAAATTTATTTTTTTAAATTGAAAAATGTTTTATAAATACAAAATTAGTTTTAATAAATATGAAATCATCTTTTTATAAATACAAAATAGTTTTTATAAATACAAAAAATAATAAAATAGTGTTTATAAATCAAAAAATATTTTATAAATACAAAATTAGTTTTATAAATATAAATATTTTTATAGATATGAAATCATCTTTTTATAAATACAAAATAATATTTATAAATACAAAAAATAATAAAATAGTGTTTATAAATCAAAAAAAATATTTTATAAATAAAAAATTAATTTTAAAATATGAAATCATCTTTTATAAATCCAAAAATCAAATTTATATACAAAGAACGGTTTGTATATTTAAAAATAGTTTTTATAAATACAAAAATAAAAAAATAGTGTTTATAAATCAAAAAATGTTTTATAAATACAAAATTAGTTTTAATAAATATAAATATTTTTATAAATATGAAATCATCTTTTATAAATCCAAAAATCGAATTTATATACAAAAAACGTTTTGTAAAATCGAATTTATATAGAAAAACCGTTTTGTAAATACAAAAATAATGAACAATTTATAAAAAAAGTTCCAAATCAATTCAACACAACCAAATCACAATTCTAAACCTATTACACAACAAATCACAATCCTACCCAATCACCCTAACAAAAATCTATCAAAAACCTTCTAAAATCATCAAATATACTTAAAAACCTAACAAATAGGATCTAAGAGAGTGGGATAGGGTCCTTACATGATTTGTAAGGGAATGGAAAGGATTCGCCGGAGAGATCGTCACGAGAGAAGGTAGAGAACGCCGGAAGGAGAGAGAGATCGCCGGAGAGGAAGAAGAGAGAAATGGGGAAGAAGATGCGTTTCGAGTTTATAAAACCTTGGGTCCGACGGATATTTTCCGTCGGAATTCCCTCAGTATTTTCAATTTCAATTTTCGCGAAATATTTGGCGGCTTGTTTGCCCGGTTAAATGAAAATATTTCGAGGAAATTCCGACGGCCACTTAAATATCCGTCGGAATTTCCTCGGAATATTTTCATTAATTCGAGGAAAAAGAATATCATGTGCATGTATTTCTATTAATTTATATTGTTCCTCGGAATTTCCTCGGAATATTCCGAGGAAATACCGAGGAACTAGTGTTTGGGGTTTCAAAACATCAATTTTTTTTGCCGTATTTCATTTCTTATACAATTGTAATGCATACCATTGAGGATTCTTTGTATAGATGAGCATAAACCATGAAATAACAAATTTCAAAACGAATTGTAAGTATTCCCTTTACCGTTCATTAAAGTGTATAAGTGTTTCTCTTATGTTGTGGGGATTTCGTTCATACAATCGGAAAAGTGTTTATAATAGGGTAAGAAACAAATTTTTGACTTCATAATGAACGTAAGACACTTAATAAGGGTTATATAGGTGTTATTCAAACCGCAAAACGTTGTTTTCGATTTAAAAATCCTATTTCCTCGGAATTTCCTCGGAATATTCCGAGGGAATTCCGAGGAAACCCTTTTCTTCCTCGGAATTCCGTCGAAATATTCCGAGGAAATTCCGAAGAACTAGTGTTTGGGGTTTCAAAACGTCAATTTTTTTTTAAACGGATCGATCGATGGATATATGTCCAAAAATGCATCGATCGATCACTAAGATGGACCAAAGCGTAACAATGTGATCGATCGATGAGATTATCCCATCGATCGATCGAGGATATCAAGTGTTCCTCGGAATTTCCTCGGAATATTCCGAGGAAATTCCGAGGAACTAGTGTTTGGGGTTTCAAAATCTCGAATGTTTTTTTTATAAACGGATCGTTCGATGGATTTATGTCCAAAAACTCATCGATCGATCACTAAGATGCACCAAAGCGTAACAATGTAATCGATCGATGGGTATATGTCCAAAAACGCATCGATCGATCACTAGTTCGTCGGAATTTCCTCGGAATTTTGTAAAATCCCTATAATATTTCCTCGGAATTCATCGGATTTTTCAGAGGAACACATTTTTCCTCGGAATTTCCTCGGAATATTCCGACGGATTGATGTTTCCTCGGAATTCTGTCGGTATATTCCGAGGAAATTCCGAGGAATCCCAAATTTTGGGTTTCCTCGGAATTTCCTGAATATTCCGACGGATTGATGTTTCCTCGGAATTCCGTCGGTATATTCCGAGGAAATTCCGAGGAATCCCAAATTTTGGGTTTCCTCGGAATTTCCTCGGAAATTCCTCGGGAAATTCCGAGGATTTCATTTTCCGTCGGAATGTCCGTCAGAATACCGCTGTTTTCTTGTAGTGAAAGTAGGAGTCAATGGAGCCTTCATCAAGGTAAGCTGTGAGCCTGAAGCATTAGAAGGGCTAGATGCGTCTCCTTCACCAGCTGGCTTATCCGAGCTTTTCTGGCTATCAATGAGCTCAAGAGTCTGCAACTTCCGTGACTGGATTTCTGCAGCAGACAGAGCCTGCAGAAAGGATGAACCCAGGATTTACTTCTCATATTGATAATGATAAATGAAGTGTAGATGGACATATTTCCCAGAAACAGCTCATATTTAAGAAAACGCATTATATCTTCTTACCCCCAAAACTTCACGGCTATCGAATGTAAGCAAATTCGCCACAGAGTGATTGGCAAGTGCTTTGGCCAACTCCTCTTGGTATACTTGAGACCCTGAAACAATTTCCAGCCAAAAAGGAAAAAAAAAAGGTGATGTTGCCGACTAGACAGGAACCACACCAATATAACACAAACCTTCAGGACCAGAAAGCAGTAATTTTGGATTCAAGCAGGTATAGCCTGGGGTATAGCTGTCAAATGGGCGGACTGACCATTGGTTGCCCATGTCCAAATATAAATGGGTCTAATTTGGTGACACCTATTTGTCCATGCGGATTATAAATGGACAAGAATCACATGATCAATAGGTAACGAGCGTTAATGGATTTGGACTATATGGACACGAACGGTCCAATGGTCACAAAAAGTTAAGGTTTCTAAAATTTGAGTTTTCCCGCCAAAATCGTAAAATCGATTTTTTCCGCAAAAATCTTAATATTAAGTTTTTTTTGTCAAAACCATAAAATCAAGTATTCCAACTAAAACCGCAAAATCAAATTTTCGCCAAAATCACAAAATCGAGTTTTTTTTGCCAAAATCGTAAAATCGAGTTTTCCCGCCAAAACCAAAAATTGTTTTTCCGCCAAAACCAAAAATTGATTTTTTCCGCCAAAACCGGAAATCGAGTTTTTCCGCCAAAATTATAATATCGAGTTTTTCCGCCAAAACCGCAAAATCGAGTTTTTCCGCCAAAACCGCAAAATCGACGCAAAATCGAATTTTTCCGCCAAAACCGCAAAATCGAGTTTTCCCGCCAAAACCAAAAATCGAGTTTTCCCGCCAAAACCGCAAAATCGAGTTTCCCGCTAAAACCGCAAAAATCGAGTTTTCCCGTTAAAACCTCAAAATCGGGGTTTCTCGCCAAAATCGGAAAATCTGTTTTTTTTTTTTGCTAAAACCGAAAAATCGATTTTCCCCGCCACAACCGCAAAATTGACCTTTTCCGCCAAAACCGCAAAATTTAAACTTTTCTTATATATTATGGACTCCATGGCAGTCCATGTAAACACGAGTGTTAGTGCCTTAGTGGGTCTGGTCCTTAATAGACATGGTCACTTTCTGACCGCAAACAATAAATGGACAAATGGATATGGGCTAATGGACGTGGGCTAACCCAGTTTACGGCTCTAGTCTGGGGTAAGCTGCTTAGCAAACTCTTTGCACTTCAGATGTACACTAGCCGATACTAAAGCAGTCTTTGTAGTGTCGCTGCATAAAGGAAACACACAAAGAAACATTAATAATTAGCATACAGAAAATACATATGAGTTAGTTAGGTCTCTAATACCTCAGGTAATATGGAAATTCCTCAAACGAAACTCCCAAGTCCTTGCATTCAACCAAACCATCGAGAACCTCTTGTTTGAATATAACAAGACCAGCGAGAGGCTCTTGTTCGAAACCATTACCAGCCACCACAATGTCCCCGCCATCAGACACCTTAACTCGCTTAGGCCTTGGGGATCGATCTTCGCTAGACCTTGGGGATTGATCTTCTGTCCCGGAACTATCGGAGCTGCTGGAGTAGCCGGAATTATCGAAGGTCTCTGACGTTCACATGGCTTGATTGTGAACTTCCGATTTGCGATTTGCCGGGTAAATGTGTTGGTGTGACAGATATATATATAATACACGGTTTTCTTTGGTGGGAATAATATAAAATTAAAAAATTAGAGAAACTATGCTGAATTTGCTGACCTGTACATTTTATTCCGAGCCGGAATTTTGAACTGAAACCAAACCAACACATTTACAAGTATCTGCAAAATTGTTCTACCCTAAAAGATCCGAACCAAAAAAAAAAAAAACAATTTAGATAGACCCCGAATCTCTAAATAGGCCCGTAACTGATCCGATAAAAACGGCTCACACCCATTTTAAAAACCTAAATATTCAAACTATGCTTCCATATGTTCGATATGTTAATTTATGATTAAATTGTAATGTCTTTTTGTTACCAACTTTCATTATTATTTTTTAATATTTTCAATTAATATATAGCTTTAAATGTCAAACTCATAGTTTAAAAATGTTTAATTTCATTTTTAAAATAGGTTTTTTATTGTTTTGAAATTTTTTTTAGATTAGTTTGACAAATTTTGGACTAAATGTTGATGTGCTTCAGATATTTTGACCTTTTAAGGGTACTAAAATTTTTTAGATTAGTATGACAAATTTTGGACTAAATGTTGATGTGATTCAGATATTTTCGACTCGATTCATATGGCATTTGTTCACGCAGCTTACATCTCTCTGGGTCAGTTGGGTGAGGCATTATCTCCTAAAGCACAATTTTTTTGGGGACGTTAGGAATGATTCTAAATGGTCTTGGATATGGAGGAAACTTTTAAAAGTGAGGGATGTAGCATATAACTATCTTAAGGTGGACATCAGGGATGGCACAAACTGTCACTTCTGGTTCGATAATTGGTTGGGTAAACGGCGTTTGATTAACTTCACCGAAGCTGAAGGTACTATCTATCTTGGTGTTTGAAGGCACACCACAGCTAGTGAAACGGTAACAACGAACGGATGAAACATTCGGGGGCAGAGAAGTAGGCGATATCAAGAGTTGAGTAATAGCATTTTGGCTATCGATGCTCCTCAGCCTGAGAGCGGAAGAGATGTAATGCTTTGGGGACATGGGGTAGATGATTACAGAGACACTTTTTCCTCATCAAAAATTTGGGATCGACTGAGATTGAAGCGCAACAAGGTGGGATGGTATAGAGTGGTTTGGTTCCTGCAAGGAGTTCCCCGCTACTCTTTTATCACTTGGCTGGCCATTAAGAATAGGCTTTCTACGGGTGATCGTATGAGACAATGGGGAATGATTCAAGGATGTGAGCTATGTGGAAAAAGAGATGAGACAAGAGACCATCTGTACTTTGCATGTCTCTATTCCTACACGATATGGAAAGCTCCTGCTCGTATACTTGTGGGCTCTGGTGTTAACCCAGACTGGCAGTGGACACTGCAGCGTCTACAGGCAATGGGCACTAAAGGAGTAGACTCTTGCATAGTTTGACTCTTCTTTCTGACCCTAATCTATCACATTTGGCAAGAGAGAAACGCTAGGCGACACCAGCAACCTAGACACTCATTGATAAGACTATGAGGAACAAGATTTATTCACTCAAATACAAGTCGGAGCACAATTTAGGAGGGATGCTTAGGAAATGATATTAAATCACACTTTGACGTCGATTTATATAACACAACATAGAGATATAGCAAATAGATTGTTCCTCTCATGTAAATTACAAGTAATTCTATACTATTAGGATTCTGCTATTGGTTACAATGATATGCTATTGCTATATTTATGCTTAGTAATATTAATTATTTTAACCCAAAACTATATATATTCGTATCTCTTAAAATCATTAGCATTTATTTTTTCTGTTTCATTTGAGCATTTAACGCTTTCCTTTATTTCTTTTACCTTAAGTTCTTTTTAACCTCTAGACGTTTTTTTGCCATCTAAAATTTCAATTTTCACACTTTATGTTTGAGAGCAATACAGTGAATCACCGTTTTACATAGAGACAGATATAGGTTTAGAGAAATGGTTATGGTTCGCGTGAATACGGCGCATGCCACTCCAACTTCCATGATATATCTCTCAAGGTACAAATCTACACACTCTATGTAATTGATGCAAGTTTTTGTGAAGACCAGAGTTTGACTATAAAATGAACAAATAAACATGAATTTTTTTATGTGTTATTTGAATTAGTTTAATTGTATTTGGATTAGTTTTAGACAATTTTTTTTTTAAAAAAATATTAAAATCACCATTCAAAGATCATACACAAGATCATAGAGTTTTCAAAAGAGTTTTAGACTAGTTAAATGTGTTATAGACTTATAGTCAATTTTGTAATTGGATCGAGTCAATTTGTTAATATTGGGTTATCAGATTCCAGTGTTCAATCTAAGAACACAAAATAAAGTTATGATATTAAATGCATAACACATGTTAATTAATAAATTTTACTCATATTAATCATATACTGTATAGTTTTTTTATGTAAGTGATGGTTATTTTTCTCATTATTTTAAAACTATATATTTTTCAAGTACAATAAGATAGAAACTGTTATAAAAAGAACTGAAATTTTATTATATCGCAGGAATTTAAATAAGGGAAAATTTTATACCCGTAGATAGGAGATAACACTGATAACAATAGATAATTTGTTATTAAGAAGGAGAAGAGATGGTGTCTTTCGTCGAACACAGACGTTCGTTTATATAGACATGAAAAAGTAGGATTCACTGTGCAAATAGTGCAGCGGGCCCCACATCTTTATATATATTCAACGAAAACGGCTCATCTTATCTTTTGTCTTTCGTAACACTCCCCCTTGGGGGCCGGTGTCACTATCCGCTCTCGCTTAACGTCTTTGTTGCCTCGTTAAAAACCTTTCCAGGAAAACCCAATGGGAAAAACCATAGTAAGGTAAAAAGAGTACAACTACGTAAGCTCCCCCTCGAATGAACAGTCATAGATCCTTCTGATGGCGCATCCCAATGTTATGGATGTGTTTTCTGAATACCGAGGTAGGGAGTGATTTTGTGAAGAGGTCAGCTTCATTGTCGCATGATTGGACATATCTTACTTCAATCTCTTTCCTTTTCACGAGCTCTTGAGTGTATGAGAAGAACTTCGGATGAATATGCTTCGTTCTATCGCTTTTGATATATCCTTCCTTCGTTTGAGCAACACATGCCGCGTTATCTTCATATAGAATAGTTGGCTCCGTATTTTCGCCAATCCCGCTGCTTGAACAGATGTGTCGGCTCATTGATCTCAGCCATACACATTCTCTACTTGCTTCATGGAGTGCAATTATCTCAGCATGATTTGAAGAAGTAGCCACGAGCGTTTGTTTCTGGGAACGCCAAGATATAGCAGTGCCTCCGATCGTAAAAACGTATCCTGTTTGCGATCGGGCTTTGTGTGGATCTGAAAGATATCCTGCATCTGCAAAACCAACCATTTGACCTTTTGAACTTTTAGGATAAAATAAGCCCAAATCAATGGTCCCTTGGAGGTAACGAAAAACATGTTTAATCCCATTCCAATGTCTTCGAGTTGGAGATGAGCTGAATCTTGCCAAAAGATTCACAGCAAATGATATATCAGGCCGTGTACAATTTGCAAGGTACATCAGCGCTCCAATTGCACTTAGATATGGTACTTCTGGACCAAGTATCTCTTCTTTCTCCTCAGGTGGTCTAAATGGATCACTTTCAATATTAAGTGACCTAACGACCATCGGGGTGCTAAGAGGAGTTGATTTATCCATGTTAAATCGTTTCAACACTCTTTTAGTGTATGTGGATTGATGCACAAATATACCATTTTGTGAATGTTCTATTTGTAGGCCAAGACAATACTGTGTCTGTCCAAGATCTTTCATCTCAAATTCTCCTTTGAGATAGTCTGATGCCTTTTGTATTTCCTTTTGAGTTCCGATGATGTTAAGATCATCAACATATACCGCGATTATTACAAATCCGGATATTGTTTTCTTGATGAAAACACATGGGCATATAGGATCATTCACATATCCTTCTTTTGTTAAATGATCACTGAGACGATTATACCACATACGTCCAGATTGCTTTAACCCATATAATGATCTTTGCAATTTTATTGCACATACATCTTTAGGTTTGGAACTTAATGCTTCTGGCATTTTAAATCCATCAGGAACTTTCATGTAGATATCAGTATCTAATGATCCATATAGATAAGCTGTAACAACATCCATAAGACGCATCTCTAGATTTTTATCAGCTGCTAGACTCATCAAGAATCTAAATGTAATGGCATCCATAACTGGAGAATACGTTTCTTCATAATCGATTCCAGGTCTTTGAGAAAACCTTGAGCCACTAGACGAGCTTTGTATCTCGTAATCTCATTTTTCTCATTTCGCTTTCGAACGAAAACCCATTTGTACCCAACTGGTCTCACATCTGCAGGTGTGAGCATAATAGATCCAAATACTTTTCGTTTATTAAGCGAATCAAGTTCAGCTTGTATTGCATTTTTCCATTGTTCCCAATCATGTCTTTTTGACATTCATAGACAGATTTTGGTTCTGGATCATCAATTTCTTCATTTATTTCACTTGACACAATATATGAGAAAGCATCGTCAAGGTTATTTTGTTTATTTCTATTCCATATCCTTTTATTATGGATGTAATTAATAGAAATCTCATGATTATCTTTCGATTCATGATGCTCTGATTCATGATGCTCTGATTCATCAGAATCCTTATCATTTATTTCTTCCAAAATATTTTCTGCTATTTTGGGTGCATCATATATTTCAGCTTTCTTCTGTTTCCTAGGATTCTTATCCTTAGAACCAACAGGTCTACCACGCTTCAGGCGTGTTTTTGGCTCTCGTGTGTCATCCTCCTTTTCTTGTTCATTTGGCATTTTGATACGAGCAGGAGCATTTGCAGCTGGTATATGAGATTTAGTTACCGTCTTGGTATCTACAAATGCATCAGGTAGCTGGTTAGCTATACTCTGTAAATGCATAATTCGTCGAACTTCTAGTTCTGACTCTTTAGTATGAGGATCAAGATATAACAATGATGGTACACTCCATTTTATATCACTTCCAACATTTTTGTTTTCTCCCCTTAGAACTGGGAATACATTTTCGTCAAAATGACAATCAGCAAAACGTGCTGTAAAGACGTCACCAGTCTGTGGTTCTAGGTATCTTATAATTGATGGGGAATCAAAACCAACATATATTCCCAATCTTCTTTGTGGTCCCATCTTTGTACGTTGTGGTGGTGCTACAGGCACATATACCGCACAACCAAAGATTCTAAAGTGGGAAATGTTTGGTTCTCGACCAAACGCTAACTGTAGTGGGGAATACTTATGGTATGCACTCGGTCTGATCCGAATGAGTGCTTCTGCATGCAAAATGGCATGTCCCCATACAGAGGTTGGAAGTTTTGATCTCATGATCAATGGTCTTGCAATCAATTGCAGACGCTTAATTAAAGATTCAGCCAAACCATTTTGCGTATGAACATGAGCAACCGAATGTTCAACTTCAATTCCCATTACCATACAATAGTCATTGAATGCTTGGGATGTGAATTCACCAGCGTTGTCTAGTCTAACTCTTTTAATAGTATAATCAGGAAACTGTGCTCGCAGTTTGATTATCTGAGTTAGAAATCTCGCAAATGCCACATTTCGAGATGATAATAGACAAACGTGTGACCATCTACTGGATGCGTCAATTAATACCATAAAATAGTGGAATGGTCCACAAGGTGGGTGTATAGGTCCACATATATCGCCTTGAATTCTTTCAAGGAACTTTGGTGATTCTTTATCGATTTTGGTTGGCGATGGCCTTACGATCAATTTTCCTAGAGAACATGCAACACATGTCATTTTATTCCCTTGAGAAATCTCCTGGATTTTCAGTGGATGACCATGTGAACTTTCTATGATTTTACGCATCATTGTAGTTCCTGGGTGGCCAAGGCGATCATGCCATAACGTGAACTCTTCTGGGTTCCGTTCTACTACAAGATTTGATTCGATCTCATCGATATAAGTATGATGTAACCCCGAAGGAAGCTCTGGAAACTTTTCCAATATGTGTTTTCTGCCACATTTCTCAGAAGTTACATACATGTATTTCTTTCCATCCTCAGTTGCAGACTGAGTATCATATCCGTGAAGATATATGTCTTTAAAACTCAACAAATTCCTTTTAGAACTTGGAGAATATAGAGCATTATTTATGGAAAATTTTGTTCCATTCGGTAAAGTAAAGTTTGCTTTACCAGTTCCTTCAATCACGTCTGCAGGACCTGATATTGTATTGACGACAATTCTTGTTGGTTTTATATCAGAGAAATATCTCTTTTGTCTCAGAATAGTGTGCGTTGTTCCACTATCTGGTATGCATATTTCACGAATCCGTTTCTTGGATTTTGCTTCATTACCATTCTGATCCATTTCTGAAATTGTCATAAATATAAAAGGAAACATAAAATTCATTCATATAAGGAAAAACACAATAATTATACATTAAGGTGATGTTAAAACATCATTATTTGTTTAAAACAAGAAATGTAATAATTATACATGGTAATACTGAAAACTATTCAATACTCTTATCATAGGCATTTCGATTCTCTTCAGGAGTAATCTAGTCCAGCTCATTAGCGAAGTCGGAGGATTCAAGGTATGAAGTCCCTTCAACATTTTCTGTGAGGTTCACCTCTTTAGCCTTTCCTTTTATGGACTCTTGATATAACTTGCACAAATGTGGGGGAGTACGACAGGTACGGGACCAATGTCCCTTACATCCACATCTGTAACATACAGTCTCACTTTTCTTTGTGGTATCCTCTTCGGTTTCTTTGCCTTTAGGAGGTTGTTCAGATCTAACCCATTTGTTAGATCTAATACTTTTAGGATAGTAAGGCTTTCCACGTTTGTTGTTGAAACGCCGACCACGACCTCGGTTGGTCTGGTTTCTCCTTCCCGAATATTCTACCGCCGTAGCATTCACTTCGGGAAATGCCTTGGCTCCCGTAGGTCGGGAATTATGGTTTTTGATTAGTAACTCATCGTTCTTTTCAGCCAACATGAGTGTTACCATCAATTCAGAAAATTTGGTGTACCCACATTTTCTGTAAATTCGGGATAAGACGTTGTGTTCTTTGTGGAAAGTATTATATGTCTTGTCAAGCATTTCTGCTTCGGTGACAGGGTTACCACAATATTTTAATTGTGCAACTATCCTCAAGATAGTGGAATTGTAATCTCTAACCCTTTGGAAATCCTGAAACCTCAGGGTTTTCCACTCTTCAAGAGCGTGAGGGAGATTGATTTCCTTTTGATTATCGAACCTATCTTTCAAGGCTTGCCATAGTACGGCTGGGTCCTCAACGTCTCCATAGTCGTGAGTTAGATTCTCATCTAAATGCTTCTTCAGGAAGATAATCGCTTCGGCTATATGCTCGGGTGGCGATTTGTTACCGACTTCTATCGCTTCGGTTATCTTTTTTATTACAAGATAAGGTTTCACATTTGTGACCCATCTGACATAATTTTCGCCGGTTACTTTCAGAGCCGGGAACTGGAGTTTCTCGATGTTTGCCATTTGTATTTCTAAAACACAAAATAATAATTTTATTAGAACTTCATAATTTAAAAACCGTTTACATTAATCATACAAGCAATTACAAGGAGAAGCGATGTAAAGAAAATTAAACCGATATTCATCTTAAATTCACTCGGAGTAAATTCTCCAACGAATAAACCATAAATAGAAACACAAATAAAAATGGCACATAAAAACAAAAGTGCGCGAATCATCTTTCTTGAAATGGAAAATCGGAGGAGAGCGATTTGAAATTTTTGAGAGAAGATGAAATGTTTTGGATGATGAAATGGAGTGAAAATGAGTTGTATTTATAGGTGAAAAACACTGTTCATAACCGTTGGAGAAAGGGAAAATTTTTGAAAAAACTTCTTTGTGACCGTTGGGGTTAAATCGAGTGCACCAAAAATTAGTCTGAAAATATCGTATTAAACGGTCAATCAAATCTATAAAATTTCATAAAAGTAAAAAAATATGACAATAAAATATTTATGTTATGACAACAAATCATGCGACGGCTCAGCCGATCAATGCAGAGTAATAAATAAATTATACGGCGGCTCGGCCGACCAATTAATAATAAACAGAATATAAGGCGGCTCAGCCGACCAATAAATAATAAACAGAATATGAGGCGGCTCTGCCGACCAATAAATAAATTAAATTACTAGTAAATAATATAGGCGGTATTCCGGCCATTATAACATGATATAAAAAAATAGTAGAGGCGGTATACCGACCATTATAACAGGGTATAAATGATACAAATAAATTTTACCGAATCGCAGAGTGATCGTGCTGATAACGTGTTATAAAAAGAACTGAAATTTTATTATATCGCAGAAATTTAAATAAGGGAAAATTTTATACCCGTAGATAGGAGATAACACTGATAACAATAGATAATTTGTTATTAAGAAGGAGAAGAGACGGTGTCTTTCGGCGAACTGTGCAAATAGTGCAGCGGGCCCCACATCTTTATATATATTCAACGAAAACGGCTCATCTTATCTTTTGTCTTTAGTAACAGAAACCTACTTTTGATATATAAACTCATCGGCTTTTATTAATATCCGGTTAGCTCTTCCTCCTTACTCAAGCAAACAAATATTCATTCGTCTTTCATTCTCAGATCCGTCTCAAGGTCTTTTCCTGAATTGAGTGTGTAGCAGCAGCTATGGACGGTGGAGCAGAAGGAACTCAGCAGCCTCACCTCATTCTAGCTCACAAGCTCTTCCTCCTCACACATCCCGATGTTCAAGACATCGAGAAAGTCCAGCTCAAGACTGAGGTTTTGGATTCCATCAAATCCGATGGTAAAGTATCTTCCTTTCTCTAATCAATCTCCATGGGTAGCTTCGGTTTTCTGTTCCTGATGTTGGGTTTGTGTCTTTTTTTTTTTGTAGGGATGGCTCCATTGTACGAAACCCTAGCGGCCTCCTCGGTTCTGGAGTTGGATCAGAGCTTGTTGGATTCTATGCGGGCTAACAACGAGGAAGAGCTTAAGAAGCTCGACGACAAGTAAGTTTCCTTCTTCCTTCTATATCTAGTTTCTGCGTGTTTCCCTTTAGACCATTGTGGAGAATGTTAGTTATCTTAGAGGCTGATGCAAATGTTACAACTTTGCGTATGGACGTCATCGGTAGTGCCTTATAGTTGATTCCTTGTATTTGTGTCTGTTGGTTTAGATTGATGTAGCTTTATGAACAACTAGGTCTTGAATTGGATATTACAGAGTTTGTGTACTGTTTTAGAGAACAAGGCAGATTGGGTGGCGCTATGTCTTGAATTTGGATGTTACTTGTGTTGTCTATATAGCTCATATAATGATTTTGAGGGACTGAGTTAATTATTGAATCTCGCTTTTGCATCATAGCATTATGTCTTACTTTTCCTTATTCGAGATAACCATTATCTAATGTTGTATACTTTTTATAAGGGTTATAATTATACATATTAATTTTTGTGTAATAATACCCTTTTTCTCTGCATTTTTTTTGGTGTAAAGAATCTGTATAAGGGTATAATACAAATTAATTAGTAATGATGTTAGTTACTCCTTTCGTTCTCTTTTGTTTAGGATTGCAGATGCAGAAGAAAATTTGGGAGAAAGTGAAGTCCGTGAAGCTCACCTTGCTAAGGCTCTGTATTTCATCAGGATTAGTGATAAGGTAAATGATTCATGTCAATGTTAGTCATTATGCACTTCAGAGAACTTCCTTTCGCAATTCAATTTTTTGCTTTGTGAATTTTAGGAGAAAGCTTTAGAGCAGCTGAAACTCACTGAAGGAAAAACCGTTGCTGTTGGGCAAAAAATGGACTTGGTGTTCTATACGCTGCAGCTTGCCTTCTTCTACATGGACTTCGATCTCGTATCCAAGAGCATTGACAAAGCTAAAAAGTCAGTGCCGTTCTGGCTTTCTTTGGCTGCAGTTTTTTCTCTTAACCACCCTTCATGGGTCTAAAACTTTGTGTTCTCCCATGCCAGGTTGTTTGAAGAGGGTGGTGACTGGGAGAGGAAGAACAGGCTAAAGGTCTATGAAGGCTTGTATTGCATGTCCACCAGAAACTTTAAGAAGGCTGCCAGCTTATTTCTTGATTCTATTTCAACCTTTACCACTTATGAGATCTTTCCCTATGAGACCTTCATTTTCTACACCGTCCTGACCAGCATCATAACTCTCGACAGAGTTTCACTTAAGCAGAAGGTATTTCTCGATGGCTGACTCCTATACCTTATTGAAATGATGTGAATCTTGTTTTCTGTTGAAGTTACTCTGTGAAAGATGTGAATCGTTTTGAGAAAATGATAAATTGCTACTAATGTGACAGGTTGTTGATGCACCTGAAATCTTGACCGTGCTTGGGAAGATTCCGTTCCTTTCTGAGTTCCTGAACTCCCTGTACGAGTGCCAGTACAAGGCGTTTTTCTCAGCATTTGGTGAGTACAATACAATGAACAGAGTCGCGTACTGAGCTGTTTTATCTGTGCACTCATTTTGGCTGGGTGTATTTTCACAGCTGGAATGGCAGAGCAGATAAAGTTTGACCGTTACTTGAACCCACATTTCCGATTCTACATGAGGGAAGTGAGAACGGTGGTGTACTCTCAGTTTTTGGAATCTTACAAGAGCGTTACTGTCGATGCCATGGCAAATGCGTTTGGTGTTTCGGTTGATTTCATTGATCAGTAAGCACACCTGCTCTTTCTTTAGAATCGATCAAGTAACGTAATCATACAAAGTTCGATTCTAACTATCTAATGTTTATTGTTATCCAGGGAGCTGTCACGCTTCATAGCAGCTGGGAAGCTCCACTGCAAGATAGACAAGGTGGCGGGTGTACTGGAGACAAACCGTCCAGATGCAAAGAATGCGCTTTACCAGGCAACGATCAAGCAAGGGGATTTCTTGCTTAACAGGATCCAGAAGCTCTCTCGAGTCATCGATCTGTGAGCATGCCACATGTTTCCGTTTTCCTTTTTTTCTTCGGAATTGCAACTTTGAAATTCAGACAGTAGAATCCTAAGTTCTGAGAAACAATGTTCGACTTCAATAGTAGTCGGTTCTTTTGACTAGTTGTCTCGTCTCTTCCGATTCTAGTTATTTTGTTTATCACTTATCAGCAATGTGCAAGTCTTGAGCTTCGCAGGAAAAGCATACTATTATTAGTGATAAGGAATTACGAAAATGGTATGTCAACAAAAAAAAACGAGGACGAGACCCAACCGTTTCCGTTGTGTTAACAAAAAAAACCCGTAACGTTACTTGATGGTCAAGAAAATAAATGTTTACAGAGAAGGAAACTTGTACATTCTATGAGGTCATCACATTGTTACAAACGAGGACGAGACCCAACCATTATTCTTTGCATGCTCCACATAGTCTTTAAACTTCTCCTTTGCGTTTGGTATGTCCAAAGCATGTGTCGCCTTGCCAAAGGCAGTGGACTAGGATTAAATGTGTTGTTTTTTTTTTTCCTAGAAATATAGTGAAAATTAAAATGACTAATAATGTGAACATTGTAGCCACTTATGATTTTACTAATTATATCAGCATTTGAGCTCAGGGAATAAAGTGTTTAGATTAGACTGTAAAAATGAATCATGTCCTTAAATGATTGATTAGTATATGCTAATCTAATATATGGTCTTGAAATACATTATAGATGTCTCCATGGATTTGCTAGAACTAATGGTTCCACTCCACAGAATGGGAATGTCATCAAGCTCATTCAACCAGTTGCAGTGCAGGGAAGAACTCGGTCAATAAGCCTTGAGCTCTTGTTGTTCTGTGTCTCTCCCTGACCCTACAAAACATCGTTGAACCATTAAGCTTTCCGGTTCTAGTTCAGACCAACTCTTCAGAAAACAGGAGAAAAAACAACCAGACCAAACCGGATTCATAGGACTAGTATACCTTGCCTAGAGGAGTCCTCCTCCAGCACAACACATCTGCGTCATCTGCTGGCCTGCACAAAGCCAGAGGCAGTTCAGTAGCCTATCCAAGTCACAAAACAACTCAACAATGAAATAATCTATATATCATCATTTACCTTTTGTCATCTTGAGGCATATGTGGAGTACACATAACAGAATATGCATCGCCCTGATCACTTGCACTGCTCATCCGCGACGATGCATTGGCTGAAGAACGTACACTTCGAGCCCTCAAGACATTTCCCTGGCAACTTCTCAGAGAATTTGTAACTTCAGGTGAATGATCAGAGTCGTTTATACTAGTCAGATAAGTAGACTTGTGTAGCATTCTACGAGAGCAGCTGAAAAGTCCAGAGAAAAGCCTTCCTGCTGCTCTAGCACTCTTTGGTGGAGAACAAGCAGAGATAACAAGATTCATGCGAATCTCAACATTGCATCCTAACACGGATTGGAATGAGTCTGCAATCATTTTCCATGATTTCTCGGCTCTTGTTACATGTTGAGGTGTGTAGAATTCTAGTTCTGCTATTGCCACACTTGAACCTGAAGAAAACATATGGATTTACTTATCAAACAGCTGTTTTCAAGATACATACCAAATTTGAACTTGAGAGTCTCTCTGAAAAAAAAAGCAAGTTACCTTTGTCAATAGTAAGTGAAGTTAACCTCCCTCGTTTCCACAAGAATCTCTTTAGTGAATCCGAACAGCACAACTCTGTGACCGTTTTCCACACAGTTTCAGCTGTTTCGTTACAGTTTATGTCTTGACACTCCTCGGTTTGTTTAACGGCATCACCAGGACACTCTGATGATGTTGTGCTGGAGCGGTCACCATCTAGACACAACCAAGGCCAATTATATATTTAGCAACCAAGAAAACATGAAAAGACATTATATAAGTTAAAGACCTTTGCTTCCTTGGCTTCTTAGACACACTCCATTTTCATTTGCTGCGTAAGAAGATGAGTCGGTGTTGCTAAGTTGCAGCAGTGCAACAGTGAGCCAGGTTGTCTGGTTTTTCGATGCTCTCAAGTGTTTCTCAGTGTCAGATAGTATCTTCAATGCATTACTCAGTTTCTGCATTTCTTCCTCAGCTATATAATACAATATACGAGTCTTAGGCCATGTTTAATTGAAGAAATTATTTGAAGTTAATCATATGAGTGCTTACAGGTATGCCTTGTAAGAAACCGAAGTCTGGTTGCTGAACTATTCTCTTGAGATTTTCCAGCAATAATATCCATAATGACATTAGCCAGCTGTGAAATAAGCTGCATAGGATCTATTTTGGATCTCATAAGCTCCCTCGCTCTTATAACCGTGTTTGAAGTATCAGAAGACAATGCAAGATCAAGAAGATCAAGCAACTCATCATCAGAAACAACTCCAATCTGCATAATAAAAGAAAGTTTTTGATCTTTATTCACAAGACAATGGTGATTAACAATCTAAACAAAGATGTGTAAAACTTACAAGCTTGTAGGCCAAAGATGTGGTTATTCTTTTGCCAAGCAAACTCAACTGATCAAGCATTATCTCAGCATCCCTAAGCGAACCATCAGACTTAGAAGCTATGAAATCAACCGCACCCTGATCAAACTCAATCCCTTCCTCCACACAAATCTTCCCCAGCTTACTAGCTACATCCGCGTCACACACTTTAGAGAAATGATACTTCTGAGACCTTGAGAGGACGTTGCGCGGCAGCTTCTCTAGCTCTGACGTAACCAGAATAAAAACCGAATGCTGAGAGAAGTTATCCAAACAGTTCAAGAGCGTACCCCAAGTGTCTTGACTTAGTAACTGACACTCATCGATGATGAACACCTTGAATCTAGACGAAACAGGAGGAAGGGCAGCGCTTTTGATGAGAGACCTGAGGTAGCTAGGCCGGTTTAGTTTAGCTGAGTCTATCTCCTTCACGACCATGCTTTTTTTCGATGAAGTGCATTCGCTGCACGAGCCGCACGGTCTGCTACGAGCTGCCTGCGAAAGGCAGTTTAAAGCAGCAGCGAATATCTTAGAGGTTGAAGTTTTACCGGTCCCGCGAGGACCGTGGAAGAGGTAAACAGAAGTGATCCTTCCTCTTAAAATAGTGCTCAACAGACACTTGACAACAACTTCTTGTCCGACTAACTCATCGAAAGACTTTGGTCTAAACTTCTGACTTAGACTTCTTGATACAGTCTCGTGATTACTCCTCGGTGTCACAGCGTTACTCTCGGGATTACTAGATAGTAGTAAAGGATACTCTTCTACATCAGAGGACTGGTTTGATGATCCTCTGTACCTCGGAGTTCTTGACCAACAAGAGGCTATTCCACAGCCACGGTTACATTCATTGGCGAAATCAACATCTTCATCTAGACCATAGCTATGGTTTGTTGACGTCATTGGACTACCTACATGGCTACCGTATTCACCAACCGAGCTAGCTAGCTTTGTGGAGTAATGGGTTGGCATATTACATGCCAAGTCCCTACCTTTACCCGATAGAATACCACTTGAAGGCGAGCAAGCGTCTCCTTCTCCATTAAGCAGCCTATTGCTCAACTTGTGAAGATCACAACCATTCTCTAGCTCCTCCATGATCGAGTATGATTCGTAAGGAACCAAACCCACATGAGCATCATCGTTCACGAACTGAAGTGAGATCCCGCTGTTGGAAGCGGTTTCCCATTTGACGTTTTCGAGCAAAGAAGCAAACTTGCTCATTGAGTTGGTACATGGATCTCTCAGCGACCGAACCCTACGAAGAGCCACAAGCGTTCTTGTGATGGGTACATCTAACGAATGCCTCCTTACTTCCCCCATTCTTCAAAAAGCAATCGCCAAACTCAGACACAAGCTCTCTCTCTCTCTATATCTCCTGTAAAACTTCAAGATTAGAAACTCATCAGCTCTTGCCTGATAAAGACTGTAAAGTTAGTGACTTTCTGCAGCATTGAAGCCGAGAAAGAGCAAAAACCATAGGGTCAAACCCAAACAAACAAGTAGAAGCTAGCTAAACGATGAAAATGTAGCAATACAAAAACAGATGGGGAAAAATATTAAATATTAACAGTCACAGAGCTCAAAAAACAGAGACCCAGATAAGCTAATGTAAAAACAAAACTTTGAATGATTTAATAAGGTTATCAACTAAAGAAACGACAAACCGAAAACTACAAACGTCAAGATTTGTGATTACCAATGTGTATTGAACGGAGTTGAATACAATGTGGAGAATCCAAAACCCTGAAACCACTTGGAAGACGGTGAAGAAGAAGTTGGTGGCAGAATGGTAAATAAGAGTTATGGTGAGAGAGAGGTGATAATAAATAGTAGTAGTAATAATAAAAAAGAGGTGTGTGGATAGACATGGAGAAGAAGGGAGACATATGTTAGGGGTAGGAAGCAGTGATTTTTTTGCAGAGAAAGGTGGCGCCTTGGGGCAGAGAGCCAGCCAGTGAGAAGAAGAGAGAGAGAAAACAAAAAAAAGAAAGAGTTTTTTTTTGCTTCATTTAAGATTCGTTCGGCGATTTTCAGTTTGATAAGTGTTCTTTGGCTTTCGTGACGAAAACCAACAGAACACACTCCTACTTACTTCGTGTGGTCCGCTGCTCTGCCATGTTTTTTATTTATTTGACTCTACGCACCCTCTACTCACGTGTTCCCCCAATAGATTCAGAATCCAATAATTTTTACTATTATTGAATTCATCATTTTTGACAAAACAATGTGTATTTTATCTATCATCTTTTTGACCAGACGCTATAGTGTTTTGTGATAATAGTAAAATAACCTATTTTAAATGTTTTCTATGATGTCTCCTTCTTCATTTTTAACTGCTCTTAGTTTCAAGATTTTAAATTTTTAATATTGTCAGCATAAAAGCTTAAGTAAAATATTAACATTGAAAATCATGCATTAACACTAAAAAGTTTTTACAATCGTTATTCCATCTTACTTTAAGATGATTTATCTTTTGATTTCAATATAATTACCGCTATTCCAGCTAAATACCAGAAATGAAAAGGTTACAGGAAAAAAAAACTTCCATAAGTTACATATAAAGGTCATGGATTAACGTTTATCCCTTATTGGAAGGTATAAGAACATCCAGTTAACCAATTTTAAACCTCGTGTTTTTGTATAAAAGAATGTATTTGGGACATAACATGTTCAACTGTTAAGTTGGATAACGAGCAAACGAATGAATAACCAAACAACTTTTTCCTCTTAGTCTTTGTTTGTTCAGCTCAACTAACATAAAGTACGTATTATAAATCCATAAAGATTGACAGACAACCACAAAACTCGCTGTTTCTTAACCTTCTTGTATATTACTGCTTCTTTCTCTGTCAACTTGTGTAATAAATTGCTTTTCACTAATATGGAAAATCGTCCTCCAACTACACCAAGTGTTTGGTATGCATTGAATGTATGAACTCTGTGTCGGGTTACATCATGGATTCAAACAATTTATTGTCTCTCAATGCATCTATAAACGTCTTACGCCACAGTCTAAGTTATGGCTTTCTTTTGTAACAGAGCAACCTTAAAGAGCCCAAGTCATAAATTATACCTATGCAAAAAAACTGGTTCCTCTAGAAGATTGGTCAAGGTCTGAAACAAAGAGCAAGAAAAAAAATTAGGATATTGCTAGAAGAGACTAAAGGTGAGGGTGAGGCGCAATCTCCAAAGGGAACCGACAAAAAGAGTATAAAGCGAGTTTTTGACTATTCTTTCCATTGTAATTTTATCAACTAATGGGCTTTAATTTATATTTATTACCAGATTGCGAGCCTCTATATCAGTTTGCCCAGCCGGTCCAGTAGGGTTTTAAGACTTTCAAAAATTATTTCCTTAATTCTAATGAGTAATGACTTAAATACTGAACTAAATAGTTTTTTTTTTTTGTAACACAAACTTTCATTCAAACTTTAAAACCCCCTAAAGGTGGAGTTCTTACATTAGTTTCAAGCAACAAAGCTTGCTTTGCCACTAAATGAGCTTGCTTTGCCACTAAATAGTATATAAAAGTTTCTGCAGCTGCTTTTTTCTGTTTTGGAGATGAAAGACCAATATGTTGACCGATTGTTTCCCAATATTAACTCTCAAGCCTTTATAGTTTCTTCCACTTTAAAGTTTGGATCCTGAAAAAGAAGATTGATGGAAAAGTGTATTCTAGGACTAGAGTTTACAATGGTGATATGAGTCGCATCGCATATCCAAAGGGAAGTCAACAACATATTGTCAAAAGAAACATGTTGAAACTCTCATGATATCTATACCATATAAAACTATTAAAGGTTTTCAGCAACAGGTTAAACAAGTAGTTTGGATTTAATGTGATCATATTTTTGTATGTATTGATGTCAAGGTTTTGTTCTCATAGGTAGCCTGGATTTAATGTATGTCATCTTATATTTTAACTGTATGATGACACTGGAATCCTTCTAAGTTGTACGTCAACAAAACTTGGATTCAATCAAGATCCCGTTGTATACAAGTAATCATTTGGGGTCCATAACGACGAATAAGACATTTGAGAGAGGATAGTATGAATATGCCACGTAGTATATTTGTGAGTGGATGCCATAAGATTATACTTTTGTGTTCAAATTATCGGCGAGCTTTACGGACAAAAATGACTAAACAAAAGAAAGAAGGATAATGTCGCGAGCATGTAATTGTTGTCTTGCTTTGCCCTCCAAATAATAATAAGTTTTGGGATGCATGTGCTGTGATGACTCAAATCTTCACTGTCGTTGTCAAATTTATTTTTATGATCAACTCTTGTTGGTGGAGTGAAGGTGAAGAATGAAGATTTTGTTGAGCAGGCCTCTCTCCTTGTTGATTCCCACTATTCCATTGTGTTATGAACAAACAAGGGTACATATTGATTCACATGAAAAATGTTAAGGTAGCATAAATACTTTACTTGCAGAAAATAAATGTACATATTTCAATTTAAATTAGATGAACTTCCAATTCCTAACCAATAGAAGAGGCCAAGTTTGAGTTAGAATTATGGATCAAGTTAGACTGTTTGGATCGGACTATGATATTCCATGAATTTTTAACTTTCAAATGAAAAATGTTCATACCGACAAGATATATCTATAATTATTGCAAATCGTTGCTGTTAACAAAGTATATGCTATATTTATACTCCTATTCAAGAAGTGACATTATCGTTATTTTCTCATTTTAACTTTTAATTTTGAAAACCAACCGTATCATTTGGTAAAGTTGTCCAAAGACTAGCATGCTTAAACTACCAAAACAACCTAACAATTGAAAGGAATCCCGTAAAACCTGCAAATCACTAGGCCTTACATGTCCGGATGTCCCACTTATACTTTCACTTTACGTCTCTCTAATGCTTTCCACATTAACATATCATTACCAGTCCCTATTAACTATTGACTTTTACAGCATAGATTCGTATCTAATTTCCCTGCCGTGACTGGTGCATTAAGAGACGTTTTCACGTCCTTTTCACAAACACGGATCATTAAGAAAATAGCTGAAACTAATTTCCTCTACAGTTTAAGATTTAAACAAAAGCTGGTCAATAGTAAAAGAGGAAGAAGAAATTTCATATATCAACTGAGCTTGAAACAAAAACCATATATTCACAATCATATAACTCTATAACTCAAGGAGTATTATCTTTGATGGAATCATTAGACTAATTACTTGGCTTGTCCCTACCATTTTCTTTTTCATAATCTCATTTCTATAGATTTTGTTTTTTCCTTACTCGATTACTTGACATGTTCTGTCGGTTTATCTTCGCTTTTAGTTGACATTTTACCTAACATGTTGCTAGTATATGGTTGAGACTCGAGAGTTAGGTCTCAGAATAACCAAATGATTTGTTCTGGAATAACGGTTCTGATACGGACAATTTTAATGTGTTTTTTTTTTTCGAAACACCATATTTCAATGTTTATTTTTGTGCAAGTAATGTATATTACATTTAGTTTTGCAATATACGTAACTATATATCCTGAATTTATACGGGACGTGTACATCTAAAACCTAAAATGTAAAGTCTAATGAAATGCAAAAGCAAAAGCGAAGCATGAGAGAAAGAAATTTTACAATCTATAGGCAATTTCTATTAGGATCGTTATAGTTGGTGGTTATATGGTTTACAAATTTGCATAACATCTCAAACGTTTGTTAAATTTATTTTGAGTGAAAACTGCTATAAGCTGATAATTTCTGTTGGTTTGACATCCTATACATTGAGCTTTTTTTTGTCTGTATTTGTTATCAACTAGAATGGTTACTAGTTACTACGTTTGGATCCTTACTATTACTCAAACCAACCTCCTATTGTTTTTATTCAGCGAAACATATCAAGTGGGACTTATTTGAAAAGTACAACATTTTCGACCTAATTAGACTGGAGTGTCTGTTTTAATGTCAGCAGTTAGCTTATGGAAGGTTTTAATTGTAATGTGTGTAAGCATTCGATTGGTTCATCCTGGGCATTATTATATAAGTTTTTCTTTACTAAAGAAGAAATAAAAGAGTGGGACCTAAACCGAAATTCCAATAACAAACGTCCTTTACATTGTTTTATATAAACCCCCCAAAGTTTCATCTTCTCTCTATTCCCAACTCAAAACTTCTTTCATCAATCTTTGTTTCCCTCTTCTCTCACTTAAATCCAAGAGAGTGAGTAAGTTGGTCTGTACTGAAAACAGAGAGAAGAAAAATGCAGACGAAGAAGCTCTTTATCTCTATAGTCTCCTTTCTTCTCTATGCTCCATTGATCTTCTCTTCACCAGTTCCAGACCCAGAAGCCATCGTCGAAGAAGTTCACAAGTACGAATCTTTCTTTCACATTTCTCCTTAACCCACATTTTACATGAAACCCAACTTCTCATTTACCTTGTTTCTCTTCACAAGTCCGACAACAAACTCAAATCTCACAAAGGCGCAAACTTTACAAAAATCTCTCTGCTTTTCTTTCGAAAAAATGTAATAAAGTCTCAACCTTTCTTGCTTCCTCTCTGTTTTCAGGAGCATTAACGCATCGGTCGCAGCACGGAGGAAGCTAGGCTACCTCTCCTGCACAACCGGCAACCCAATCGACGACTGCTGGCGATGTGACCCGCACTGGGAGTCCCACCGTCAACGCCTCGCCGACTGCGCCATCGGGTTCGGCAAAAACGCCATAGGCGGCCGCGACGGTCGCATCTACGTCGTCACCGACTCAGGCAACGACGACCCGGTGACCCCCAAGCCCGGAACTTTACGCCACGCCGTGGTCCAGGACAAGCCTCTCTGGATCATCTTCCAGCGAGACATGACCATCCGCCTCAAAGAGGAGCTCATCATGAACTCTTTCAAGACCATCGACGGCCGCGGCGCCTCCGTGCACATCGCCGGCGGGCCTTGCGTGACGATCCAGTACGTGACGAACATCATCATCCACGGGGTTCATATCCACGACTGCAAGCGAGGCGGGAACGCTATGGTGCGGAGCTCGCCGAGGCACTACGGGTGGAGAACGGTTTCTGACGGTGACGGTGTGTCTATCTTCGGAGGGAGTCATGTTTGGGTTGATCACTGCTCGTTGTCTAACTGTGAAGATGGGCTTATTGATGCGATAATGGGCTCGACGGCGATTACTTTGTCTAATAATTACATGACGCATCATGACAAGGTCATGTTGCTTGGGCATAGTGATACTTACGCTCGTGACAAGAACATGCAGATTACTATTGCTTTTAATCATTTTGGTGAAGGGCTTGTTCAAAGAATGCCGAGGTAAAAATAAACAAAAAGATTCGATTTTTTTTAGTAGTTAATGTGGTTTTGTGAGTTAATGTGTTGGGACCAATGTAGGTGTAGACATGGGTACTTCCATGTGGTGAACAATGACTATACACATTGGGAGATGTATGCGATTGGTGGAAGTGCTAATCCTACTATCAATAGTCAAGGGAACAGATTTGTGGCCCCGAATATTAGATTCAGCAAAGAAGTGACTAAGCATGAGGATGCGCCAGAGAGCGAGTGGAAGAGGTGGAACTGGAGATCATCTGGTGATTTGTTGTTAAACGGTGCGTTTTTTACTCCGTCCGGTGGTGCTCAGTCGTCTAGCTATGCTAAGGCATCGAGTCTTGGGGCGAAACCGTCTTCTCTTGTTGGACCGTTGACGGTTGGTTCTGGTGCATTGAATTGCCGCAAGGGTTCTCGTTGCTGATTGTGGTGGCCTTAAGTGGTCACTTAAGGTTTTTTAGCTTAATTAGTATAGAAAAGGCAATTAAAGCCACCAATTAAGGGAGTTAAGTTATAACTTTCTGTAGTCCTAAATTTACTCTCTTTTATGATTTTACTTCTTTATGGGGTAAAATTAAGGAGAATACAACCTCTGGCTTTACTGCTCTTTAGGACCCTTGTAAGGATTCTCTGTTTTAAGGAATCTATTATTAGGAGGTTGAAGTGTAGGAACAAGTGCAGATGTGTTGATCTTTGATATTAATATAATTTATGTTTTTCTTGTGATTCTCTGTCTATTCTAGTGATGAACACAAGCAACTCTCTCTCGTGAATCTTTGATATTATAGCCATAGACCCACCCATTCAGAGGTTTGGAATGTTCTGTAAAATGGGCAACTCTCTTTTGGGTCAAAGTTGTTTGAGCCAGTCAATGTTTGACCAAAGCCACGACTTTTTCACTGTGGTCGATGCATCGATTGTGGTTAGATAAAGAAACTTACCTTATAAAATAGGAAAAAAGCATGTGATGACCATGCGAGAACAGAAAAAAAGGGTGAGATTTGAAGAAAACATTGGAATAGGAAAAATACTCCAAAAAGATGACTGAAACAGTCATGGGTCTCAGCAGTCCTACTTTTGATGGAGTGGTCTCGTATTTGCGTTGACTACTCTCCACTGATTGTGGATATGTTTCAAATTTTGAATTTTTATAAGGGTCCTTTTTATAACAACTAAAATAACTAACCAGTATATTTGTTTTTTCTCCAAATAACTAACCAATACTATAATACTCTTTTTCTTGGCCATGTCATGTCACATGTGCTGCTCTGCAACATAATAACTCAGGAAAGAAAAGAAGAAATATAAAAGATTCTGTGGTTACTGGTTGCAACGAACGATGTGATGCAGTGGGTATTGTGTAGCAGGTTCGAATTGGCAAGTCAGTACTTAATAAATTATGCGAATATAAAGTTACAAACTTATAAAGATAGCTCCCCCCCCCCCCCCCCCCCCCCCTCTTTTATTTGTCATATATAACATCAAACTAGTTAGAGAATTTTCCACATTGGTTACAAACAAACGTCTCCTATTTAGCGAGAATGATTTAAAACTTTTGATGGTAATGCTGTTGAGCTTGTGCTCTACGCGTGGGCTGGTTAATTCAGTTGTAACTGTTAGGTATCTGAGTCTTTAGAGAGCATAGTGACATGTATCAAGAGTCGAGAGTTATCCCAAAAATGAGAAATGCATTCGAAACACACTCTATGTTTTAAGTATATTTGTGGAATAAGATTTATCACGCGCATATATCTTAATGGTTTTCCTATAATTGATAATTAAGTTATCTTCCTAAAACTTGTTTCTGATGTGAGAAGTTTACAACTTCAATGAAGATCAAATTACATTCTTCTGAGAAGTCGTCAAAACAAGGACTACTGACATATATGTCTTTAGAACTTTGTATGTAATTTATATATTGTTCTTTATGATATAATTTTTGCTTCACACCAAATCGCACACGTCTCCTCCGATAGTGCTAACCAAAAGTCTCTTTCCATTTCCATATTCAACTATGATAAGCTGAATGATACAATTACAAGGCTAATGCAAGTATCAACGTCCAAGCCTTACTTAAACCATGAGAAACACACATTCGATAGAATGTGTGTTTTAACTTTTTAACATTGCATTCACAGAGTTTAAAAAGGAAGAGAAAACAACAACAATATGTTCAGAAGAAGAAATCACAAAAACGGTGTAGCTCAGTGCAATATACAAAACTCAAATGCTTGCAAATCAAATTTAAACCATCTACTTAAAAATTACTCCATCAGTTTCAAAAAGATGTATATTATAAATAAAAATTTTATTTCAAAAAGATATACATTTTATATTTCAATGTAATTTTTGTCAACTAATAATGAAAAATTGTGGAGTTCAAGAACATTAATTGCATTTTTAAAGTTTTATTGGTTTAAAAATATAGGAAATATAAAATTACAAAAACTATGCATTTATAGTTAAGTTTTAATATGTTTTATTAAAAAGTGCGAAAATTCTAAAATTTGTATTATTTCGAAACGGATGGAGTATATTATAAATTTCATCGACAAAAATATAACTACATAAAAAAATTAAGAAACAAATAATAAAAAAAACATAAATCCTAAAACAAAAATTATGGCTAAAAACCTCAAAATATATATATATTTTTTGTTTTTTTTTGTTCATTTTATAATTTTTCTCTTGATGTCTTGGGCCTCCTTATCCCTATCTGCTATCTCTCTAAAACCCTCCCTTCCTCTTCTTTTTCACACTTCCTTCTCTTCTCTCACAATTCTCCAATGGCTTCTTCAATAGTAACCTCAAGCTTGAGGCCTTTAGCCATGTCAGAATCCTCCTCTTCCACCATCTTGTCCCACCCTTCAGTCTCCACTATCTCTTCCTCCAAAACTCGCTGCTCCCTCCTCGCCACACGCACTAGCCTCCCGCTCTCATTCTCCCGCTTCTCCCTCTCTCTCAAAACCCAAACCCACCTCAAGAAGTCACCTTTTGTTACCTCAGTTGCCGAGACTTCGGATTGGTCTCAGCAAGACGGGGAAGAAGCAGACGGGAGCTCATCATCTGTCGCCGTCGAGGAGAGCGACCCAGAACCAGAAGCGACGTTTTCGGAAGGGGAAGGAGATGTGAGCGAAGGTGGCGACTTTACGGAGCCTCTGGAAGAAGCGAAGCTCTTCGTTGGAAACTTGGCTTACGACGTTGATAGCCAGGCCTTGGCTATGCTCTTTGAGCAAGCCGGTACAGTTGAAATCGCCGAGGTGAGTTTGGTTTCATTCTTGCATGTTCTGTGCATTGCAATTTGCATCCTTTATGAGTCAAATGGATGAGATGAAGTCAAAGTTCTTGGCTTTTAACTGTTTGGAGCATCTCTGGTTTTGAATCTGTACCTGTTGATATTAGATGGAACTTTCATACTATTGGTTTTTGAGTATGTATATATAGTTGATGTTGTTTTTAGTTATCACATTTGTTTATAGTTGAAGAGAAAGTGTTTGCTAATACTAACTTGTTCCTTTGGGTTCTTCTGGTTGAAGGTTATATACAATAGGGAAACCGACCAGAGTCGTGGGTTTGGATTTGTGACGATGAGTACGGTGGAAGAAGCTGAGACTGCTGTTGAGAAGTTCAACCGTTATGTAAGTTCATATGTGTATCAAATCATATCTGAACTATTAGCATGTATAGATGGATTGGAGGGATGCTGTTCCTTTGATATTGGCTCATTAGTGGCATTATCTGTTCTTAATCCGACCAAAGTTTTAGTCTTTCTGCTCTAAAAAACATCTATGTTGATCTTTTATTCAGCATCTATGTTGATCTTTTCATGTTTTTTTTTTTGGTTAGGATTTGAACGGACGGCTTTTGACGGTGAACAAGGCAGCACCCAGAGGATCACGTCCAGAACGCCAGCCTCGGGTATACGAGCCTGCGTTCAGAGTGTATGTTGGAAACCTACCGTGGGATGTGGACAATGGTCGTCTAGAACAAGTGTTCAGTGAGCATGGCAAAGTTGTGGAAGCTAGAGTGGTTTATGACCGTGAGACAGGTCGTTCACGTGGGTTTGGTTTTGTGACAATGTCTAACGAGACTGAACTCAATGATGCCATCGCTGCTCTTGATGGACAGGTACCCCCTCATGTTCCTCATATATATGCTAATGCAGTTCTTACATGATTTTGTGATGTTCAATTCCTTTGTGTCTTGGCAGAACATGGAGGGTAGAGCGATCAGAGTGAATGTAGCGGAGGAGCGTCCAAGGCTTGGTGGATTTTAAGGACTGAGAAGATCTCTCTCTGCCCTCTGTCTCTTTGCATTTTGTTTAGACGAGATTCTTACACTCTTTCGTGATTTTTTTTTTTGGGGTCAGAGTTCCGAATGCGAAGCTTCTTCTAAGTTCTAATGTAATTTTGTATCATTATTTCTCCTTGACGGTCTATCCACATTTCTCTGTCATTATTCCTTGTCAGTGTTTTAAATATTAGCAACAAGGAGCCTCACCACAAACGCGCCAAATAGTGAAAAGCTTCTATAGTAAAGCACTGCTTTCCCTTGCAAGATGGATCTTGTTCTATCGTTTTTCAAAGAGTTGAAAGGAAGTGACAGGTGAGGATTGGGTTCTTGTTAACCACACGCTAACGTGAAGCTGTAATCATAGTGAAGATGATCTTGTTATTCGTCTGGATATTTGATGATCATGATTCCAAATCATCGGCTTTGCTTCATGGGGTATATCTTGTTTGTTATCACATTGTGGTCAAAGATAGTTGAGCAATGTTCTTTCAAAAAAAAAAAAAGATAGTTGAGCAATATATTCATCAAAGGTTAAAAGAAGATGAAATGTTCAGGTCCAGTATGTTAATGTGATGGCCCTAAAATTTGTGCTTCTAACTGGAGGGGCCTCAATACTATAAGCCCAAGAATATTAGAGTTTGAAGCGGCTGGACGAAAAGGTAATTGAAGCTAGTATCTAAGACAATGATTATAGCTGGATAGGTTTTAGAGTTTCTTAATTTTTTTTTCTTTTTTTTTGTCCGAAAAAAAAATAAATAAATAGTAACCAATCGCGGACCGGCACGTATCAGTGGGGCTCGCGAACAGTACATAAAACCGATCCTTATTTCACCACTTTCGTCACCGGTTTTATGGTGATATGTGGAGCCCACCACTAACTTTATGTATAAAAGCCCTTTTAGAAACTAGCTACGTTGAAGGTCTAATTGTATTTTTGAAGAGTATGAAAAGAATTCAAAAGTATAAAAGAAGAGGAATTTGAAGAAGATTAGGTTAGTCAACATAGAGAGAGAGCAGGAGAACTCGCAAAACAAGCTAGTTTTCTGAGTCTTGTGAGAGAGATATCTTTTGTGAGACGCAATTGTTGTTGTCTGAGAGATCCCTAGTTGGAAATTGATCAGTGGTTTTTTTTTTTTAGAAATTCTACTTTTGTTACTAAACAGAGTTTACATAGTCTTGATGTAACAAAGGAAAATACATCATAGGTACATAAAAATGAAAAACAAATGTTTGAAGAGGGGGTAAAGGGCTCTTTGCCAATGTATCAACAACTTTGTTTCCTTCTCTTGCAATCCAGACGAACTTGATGTCTTGAAATTGTTGTGTTCACCAATTGATCCCTCTGATCCAATTATAACCATCAAGATGAAGACCTTGCTTATTCAAGAGATTGGCCATTTTTTGACAGTCACTCTCAAAAACAACTGTTTTATATCCTTTACTCCAACATTGTTGCATTGCTACGATTAAGGCCTGCAATTCACTTTCAAAAAGCATTTTTAACTCTTTTACCAGAGGCTTGTCCTGCCCCTCTGTACACTCCATTTGAATCACGCAAGATCCATCCCATCGTGCTCGGAAGAATATCAGCATTAACAAAAGAACCATCAACATTACACTTGATCCAATCATGCTCTGGTCTCCTCCACTTGTCATATAAACTTGGTTGAACAAGTCTATAAGATTATTCAAGAGATTTCTAATAAAATATATCAGTTTTTTTAATTACTCTTAGTCTTAAATCTTTCAGATACCATTTTTTAGGTTTTATAAATATGGCCTTGCATGGTTATGTAAGGGTAGTATTTAGCGGCCGATCTGTCAAAAATACGCTAAACCAAGAGCTACGACTATCTTTAAAATGAGCCAAGTCTTAATTAGAGATTGAGAACGTGAGATGTATCTAAACTAAGTTATAACATTAGTCGTTAAAAAAATTTAACATTAAGACATCATGAGAACATAGAGAAAAGGTGTTTTCAAGTTCTATGAAAAAGTTCATTTAGCTATGGATAAGATCTTGATTGTCTGTATATTAACTTAATAATAAACTTAGACATATAGGTTCATATCTACTTACTAGTAAAGGCCGTAAAAAAATATTCTGAAACAAATGTGATTTGATTCGACTCATCATGATGGCATATTTTGACTTGAGAAGATAAACACTAACTAAAATAAAAAGATACTCCAGTAAAGAATAAGCAAAAAGTCTTGATCGTGCTCGTGAAGTCGCTTTTATCAGAATATGGAATTGCAACACTTGTCGGGATACAAGAAAAGAAATGGTCCATTATATTCATGCATGTGTAACAGGCTTAACATCATAAGAAATAATAGAGTCAAGACAAAGGACAGAGGAAACAGAGTGTATGAGAATAGAGCGACATTGATGATTCATTTCTCGGCCTGATCTATGTCTGGGAACTTTCTTTCACTCTCTCTTATCCCCAACCTTGGCTCTTAGCTTCGCGACCAGACATATCCATTAATCTTCACACTTGTCTCTTTGCCCTCCTTATTAATTTATTTTTGATCCAATGATCCATCACCAACGTTTTATAATAACAAATACGATTCCACTATAGAAATGAATTTAATGTATGTTTATATAATAAAGTTCCTCTATTTTTTTTAAGAATAATATAGATGAATACTGTTTTTACTTCTAAATATAAAGACAAACAAAATGCCGAAAAAGGTAAACAAAATATTATTCTATATCTTTATTTAAAATAGATGAATTTTATTATGGATATATCGATCAGAGTATGACACATTTCTATAATAGATTTTTTTCTATTTTTGAATAAAATATACTAAAAATATATAAGTGGTTTTACTCATTCCAAATAAAAAAAATGCAAACGCTATATATATTTACTGAAACTATGTAACATTCTTTTTGATGAAATGTCAAATTACTGAACAGGTGAAAGAATGTGTATGTACAGAACCTATGAATTTGTGTAACGAATGGAAGACATCACAAATAGTAAAAGTTTTCATAGGTACTAAACCAAGTTTGGAAAAGACCCTGCAACGTTATATACTGCACACCTATGTAACATTCGGAAGGAATGAAAGTATAAGGCCTAGGTTGGCGTTGCACCAGGGAATGATTATGAATACAAGAAAAAAAAAAACGATAATGGTTTTATTTGATTTCTAGCCCACTAAATCAAAATACAGTATATCCCATGTAAGAAAGGAGGGTCGTCAAATCTCAGTGTTGTCATAAATAGCAAGCAAAGTGGTAGCCCTTAATAGCCATAAGTATTGAAAAGTAAGCATCAACTACTAAGCTTATCAGGATTCAAAAACAAATTCAGTTTAGTTTACATTACATTAATGGAATTGGATAGAAAGACTTTAGAGTAGTTGACCAAAAAAAAAAGAAGCAGAAGCGATACAAAACTTTGACGGCAAAAGAAGGTTGGAGGGATGGATGATTGGTCCCCCTCCTCTTCCTAACCCATGATGCTACCAGTAAGGTCTTTCAAAAGGCAACCAAACCAACCATATCCACCTGTACCCTCAAACCCTACAACCTGTAAGTTCATTACATATGTATCTTTAAATATAATAGTAGCCTCTTTCTATTAAAATACAACCTTAAACCATATTATATAGTAAACAAAACCTTGTGAATTTTAGAATATTTTAACTTCTAATGGGACTCTATGATGATATCCATGTGAATCACACATGCTCTCATGATTTTATTATTAAAGGCTAAGAGGCTAACTCTTCAATAATACAATGAACATAACTTTTTTTTATAATTCTTTTTAACTCGATAACAGAACAGACAAGATGCTTATCTTCGTTATCGGTAATAAAGCACATGATTAGTTTTTGCATATTAATGTCAGAAAAAGGAATTAACTTTAGGCTTCAAATCAGCCATAGGCCCTCTCTCTCTCCATCTCTCTAAAACAAAGAGAAGGAATGTTTCCTCGCAATCATCATCACCATCTTCGTCTTCTTCTCTGAAACTCCCAGCAACCAGTGAGAGTAAGAAAGAGAGAGACTTTGGAGAGTGGGACTCTGTTTTAGATAGAGAGAGATGGGAGGTGTGACTTCTTCAATGGCGGCGAAGTTAGCGTTCTTCCCGCCGAATCCACCGTCTTACAAGATAACCAGAGACGAAGCAACGGAGCTTCTGCTAATGGACCCATTTCCACACCGAGAAAACGTAGACGTTTTGCGTCTGCCCACGCGCCGAGGCAACGAGATCGTGGCCATGTACATCAGGTACCCTATGGCCGTCACAACGCTTCTGTATTCTCACGGAAACGCTGCTGATATTGGTCAGATGTACGAGCTCTTCATCGAGCTTAGTATCCACCTCCGCGTCAACTTGATGGGGTTAGTTCCTTTTGTAATTCACTTGCTTGCTTTCAATCTCCAAGATCAGATTTTTCTTAGTGTGTTTAGCTGAAAGAGTGTTGAATTCTACCTAAAGAGTCTTGTTGTTTATGCAAAGATGTTGTCTTTAAGGTTTGGTCTGAATCTGGATCTCTTACAGGTCCAAGACAAAAAAGTTTCTATTTTTAGACATTCTAGATCTGTTATGGTTTCTCTTTCTGGAGGCAAAGTGTTTTTAATTCCCAAAAAGTGTACTTCTTTTGATGGAACAATGGATTGGTTTCTCCAAGTTTACAGTTTCAGCTTATTTAAACTTTGGAACATTCTCTAAATATGTTTACAGGTATGACTATTCAGGGTATGGCCAATCATCAGGGAAGGTGAGTCAACCACACAGATCATAAGACTCTCTGTGATTCAAATGTTTCACTGTGAAGATAAATCTATTTTGGTTCTGTTACAGCCCAGTGAACAGAATACTTATGCTGATATAGAGGCTGCTTACAAATGTCTGGAAGAGACTTATGGGGCAAAGCAAGAGAACATCATCCTATATGGTCAGTCTGTTGGTAGTGGACCAACCGTCGAGTTAGCTACACGTTTGCCTCGACTAAGAGCTTCCATTCTTCATAGTCCTATTCTTTCTGGACTTAGAGTTATGTATCCTGTCAAGCGCACTTATTGGTTTGACATATACAAGGTAACCCTTTTTTAATTTCTTTACATAATGTTTCTCATTTGACCTCCTCTTGTTTGATCTTCTCCTTCAGAACATTGACAAGATTTCGCTGGTGAGGTGTCCTGTCCTCGTGATTCATGTAAGTTCCTCTGATTGGTGGTTTCATGGACACTACTTGTGTGTAAGTTTTAAAGGTGCAACCATTTTTTTTTTTTTTGATTTTGCAGGGAACAGCGGATGATGTGGTTGACTTCTCGCACGGGAAGCAGCTCTGGGAACTCTGCCAGGAGAAGTACGAACCTCTATGGCTCAAAGGAGGAAACCATTGCGATCTCGAACTCTTCCCCGAGTACATTGGCCATCTCAAGAAGTTTGTGAGCGCTGTGGAGAAATCCGCGTCGAAAAGGAACAGCTCTTTCTCGAGAAGAAGTGTGGAAAGAGGGTGTGAGCAGCCTCCTCGGCATAGTGTGGATGCACCGCCGAGGAAGAGCAAGGATGGACGAGAGAAACCGAGGAAAAGCGTAGACAGGCTGAGGTTTCAGGGATACAAGCTGAGCCACGTTGAGAGGCCTGAGAAGCTGAAGATTCCGTTTGAGGAGATGGAGAAGGCGAGGAGGAGCGTGGACATATATAGGGATAAGCCTCAGCCGATGGAGAGAGCTCGTAAGAGTGTGGATTGGTTGGATAGAAGTCGAGCTACGGAATAAAAAGAATGGGGGGTTTGGTGTTGTTAAAGATTGTATTTGAGTTTCGTTCAATTTATTGGGGGTGTGTGTGTTTGTGTTGTAGTTTTGTATGGAGGAATCAACAGGAAATAGATTTAACAAGTTTGGTAACTTCTCTGACTGTTTCCTAAACGACATTTTTGTATTTGTTTTTTAATATTGGTCTCTCACCAGCAAAATTGCAGTATAACTAGGTACTTCTTTTGTTTAATCCACTGAATGAGAAGCAACTTAATCTTTACAAGCTCCACAGAGCTCCTTTTGGTATAGGGCTGTGATGGAGTCTCTATTCCCCAAGCTTTTCAAGTTTGAAAGAAAATGGTGTGAGGTCAGCAGACTTGGGGAATAACTTTTGTACTGATTGTAGAGTCGTGACAGTAAAAAAACAGTGTTTACTCTGACATAATGAATTTGGATCAACTTTTTTGATGCAGGGTTTAAGTGGGAGATCACTGAGGAAGCTTCCATTTTTAGACATGCATCTCTTGCAGATCCAAACAGTCATGATCCAAGTAATTTCTTGTGTACAATGATAGAGACATCTAAGAGAGAGAGAGAGAGAGAGGTCTGAACAGCCTGAATGACCCTTTTTTGGTGAGGTCATAAACGGAGATGGTTTATTCATAAAACCGTTGTGTGATAATTTATTGTTTCTGCTTTTTAAATGTTTGAATGCGCCTTCAAAAGTTGTTCCAACACTTCCCCTACATGAGATAATGTTTGTATAAATGGATGGTAAGTAACAATGAACAAGTCAGTTCATCTGGAAATCTATAGGCTAGAAAAAAAAAACAAGGCACTGAGATGAGACAGAGAGAAGTTAGTAGACTCGGAAGGCTGACATTAAGCCTTAGTATCTGCTTCGTTCACCAAAAGTTTCCCAAATGGAGAAGACAACAGATGAGGAAGAGACGAGAGGCTAAAGATGAAGACGAAGACGAAGAAGAAGTCAAGAAGAGAGTAGAGGTGATGAAAGCAGCCGCACAGGCTTGGCTCAGCCGCTCCCAAAACTCTGAAAGCACCGTTCTGGAGTTCGAGGCGCGAAGAAAGCATGCTTTTGTCAGAGGTAACCCTTCACGTTTCAAAATGGAAGCATTGTTGTCTACAACAAAGAGGCATCGTCATCACTCTTTTTTGGACTGGGAATACGGACAGTCCTTGTGGGATCCATACGAGATTCTTTCCGTCTTTAAGAAACTGGAACGCGCGCTCACGTTAGAAGAACATACTTTCTCTGCGGACAATGCCATCAAGAAGAAGAATAGGGACAGCAGAAAGAGCCTTAAGAGTTTGTTTACCACTTCGTCTTCGAGGAGATTTTAAACAAATTCATAAGTGGTCTTCATTTGCTCATTTGTTTGCCAACAGTTGCAGGTGAGTTTGCTTTTGAATCTTTAATTGAACATTAATGTACATTCGTACGTTCAAAATTCAAAAATGTAATCAGCTGTAAAGCCTGTAATCATCATCAAGCCATAAAATAAATAAATAAACAGACTGGTTAAGTATGCATTCCTTTAACAGTTTAAACTAATCTACCAGGATGACATAAACTAATCGAAATATGAAGAAAGCATGAAGTCTTAATACTTATTTATTTCTGATAATAAACATCATCCATCCAACACAGAGCATTGGAACACACTAAGTAGGTCGATGCGACGATGCTAGCGACACAAACACACTACATAATCATTCATACCGTTTTATTTATAAAAATAAAAACATTAAGCCTCCTTATCCCCAGTGAGGAGATCCATCACCACGTCTTTAATGCTCCCATTGTTCTTCTTCAGTAGCCTCTTGTTCGTCACTTCATCAGAGAACCCCTGCAGAAATTCTCATTTTGTCAACATCCCTGAATTTGTTTTCGGATCTTGAATTTACAGAGTGCACACACTTACCATTTCCTGAAGCTCCTCTAGGATAGGATCCCACTCGCTAACTCCACAAAGAGCCTCAACAGACTGCTCCAAGTTGTACTCATTTTCCTTCAAGATCTCCTTGTTCAAATCAATCTCTTTGAATCCCATTTCCTCTAGCTCCTTGAGCATGGTTGTCTCCAAGTCGTTCTTCTCTATATCCTCTTGAAGAGGAGCAGGGGTGTCCATTGTAAATGAATAACCACCGCCCAAGGCCTCAACAGTACGCATATTTCGGAACCCAACTAATGACGAAGATGAAGATGAAGATGGAGTAAGAGTGTTAGGAACAACAGGCTCAACGTCACCAACCAGCAGGTCATCGTTTCCCGGGATCTGTGGCCCAGCGGCCTCTCGTTCTAGATCAGCACCTTTCAATGTCCCGTTAACACTGGAGCTGCCAGTTTGAGCTGGCTCATAATTCACGTTGGTCCCTGTAAACTCTCGTGCAAATGTTTCATCAGGAAAGGCGTTCAAGTTCAATCCATGAAACTCATTCGCATCAGTTCCCTTCAGCGATGCATCAACCTGACCACGCAACCAACCACAAAAAAGGTATCAAAGACATTTTGACAAAGATAAACAAAGATTCAAGGAAAAGAAAGAGCAGCAAAGGTCTCGTAAGTACATTTATCGACACCCAAACACGTTGCCCGAACTTAACACCAATAGGGGACGCCATCATCCAATAAGAAATGTATCGACCAGGTAACTCTGGTGCAACAAAATCAACTTTCACATCAAGCTCACCGTTGATGGGCACACCCTCCGCTGGAATCTGCAATGATGTTGAGACCAGTAAACAGCTAGTATTATATATAACTATATACATATAAAAACTATTGCCATTTTGTGCAAAGAAGCTAACTCAAGCCACTCATGAGTAATTTAAACGGTATAATTGATCTTTTAAGTGGAAGCTAAGGGTTGGAATCGAGCAAAAGAAGTGGCAAAACTAAAAAAATAGCTTTCTAACCTGTAAATCAACTGCAAATGAGTTGCTGAATCTGTCCCCACCGATCCAGAATATCTGTGTGCCACGCGGCCACACCAGCGATCCATTGTTCCTCATTTTCCAAATCTTAGTGAATGGAGCAGATGGAGCGACAACTGTTCCATCAATTACATTCACATCAAGCACAAAGCGACTGTCGAGTTTAGTCCAGGTACTCCTGAAATCTGAGCCTCCATGGTGTGGTTGCGGCACAGGGACCAACCACGGATTTGAAAACTATATAATAAAAAAAAAGTAAGGTGAGATCTCCACAAAGCTATACTAGAGAAAGAGAGGAGTAGAAACAAATGACTCTCAAACATAGAAGAAGAGCAATACTGGGACACGTTGTCCTCCAAAGGGATGTAGATGTCGAACTGAGACGGGCTCATCCATTCTCGTGTAGTCCCATTCGTTACCCATCACCGAGAAGCAGTTATTGCAAAGATCATAGTCTTCTTTCCTGCAAAATATTCACCAGAGAAACAAACAAAAGCATATATAAATTCTACGACGTCTGTAATTTCTATACTTGGAACTAAAAAAACTCCTTACACTTTAGACTTAAATCTAGGCCCGGTTATTGGAACAACTGCACATCCATCACACTGGATGCCCTTATGGAAGACTCCCAGTGAGGAGGTCCAGTAATCACCATTGCTGCCCTTTTTAGAGTGACATACACCAAGGGGATACTTGTTGAGGTTCATTGGATTTAGACTGGATCCATTTACGCCACTGAAGGGACACTCGTTGAAACTAGCACCCACTCCCATTGAGGTTGGTACATGACCAGAAGTCGCAGGCTTTTTTCCGGCCTGGGACTTCTTAGAGATATCGTTCTTTTCACCAGCGGAAGGAACTGAAGAACCAGGCTTAGTAACAGGAGAGCAAGGAGTACCTTCCTGACTAATCGAGAGTTTCCCTAGCTTGGAGATGCAATCAAACAGCTCACCAACCACAGGGCTAGAAGATGCCGCCTTAGAAGTAAGGTCAATATACACCTTGGAAATAGTATCACGCATCGGGTTAGGTACAGCCATCATAACATCATTTATACCCTTGTGGATTATAGCAACCGGGTTTTGGCTATCAGGCATGCCCGAAGCTGATGAACTCCTCCCACTTCTCTCCGTAGCAATAGAGTTAGTGGTCATACCAGTGTTCAGCTGTACATCGATCTTCAAGAACTTAAGTCGCTGATTCGTGACATCAAAGAGGTCGTTGTCATCAACTAGAGCCACCACATCCCCATCTTCATCAGAGTAAGTCAGAGAGAAACCATCATCCAGAGGGAGGTTAAACAGAGCAGCGATCTTTCTCCTAAGAGAGGCCATGTCAAGATCAAGCTGTCCATTAGCTTTGACAGGCACCCTGAATCGCCTAAGCACACCTCCGTAGCTCACCTGCGATGATCACAAACAGATGTATCTCACATGAATGAATTAAAAGTTTTAAACAAGCGTCGCGATCACGATCACGATCACGATCACGATTCAAGCACTATATTTCTTAGGGTTTATGCTACTTAACAGAGTAAATTCGAATCTCCGCTTCAATTTTCCGGCGGTTACACATTCGATCCATGGAAAAATTCAAAAAAACGAAAGGAGAGATTACAAGAAACAACAAATCTAGTAAACCTAGAGGAACAGAAACGAAGATCGACGCGATCGCAGCTAAAACAGAGGATAAAGAAAGGAATCAAACCTTGACGACGAGTGCAGAAGTAGAATCCATCGCTCTCACAGGCTAGAGAATCGGCAAATGAACAGGTAACTTATCCTTTGAGAAGCGTACCCGTAGTCCGCTTATATCGTCAACACAATAATATTGACGGTCGCGTTGATATTTATATCGAGACGATGATGTTATATATTAACTGATTATTTAATTCATTTTTAGATTTAATTAATAATGAATTCGACTTATCAAACAAGATATTGACTTGTCTGGTTATTTGGCTTGTCCAGAAAGACAACTAAAACCAACAACGCTAAGTAAAGCCCTGAGAAAAAACATTTATGAGAGAATAAAAGCGACATTAATTTAATTTTTGTGGTTTTTAATAGACTTACCTAAGCCTGAGCATAAAATCTGGAACCCAAAATCCGAACCGAACCCGAACCGAAAAATCCAATCCGTTATCCAATCCGAAATGTAAAGATACCCGAACGGGTCTTGTAGGGTGGTACAAAAAATATCTGAATCCGAAGTATTATTAAATGAACCCGAACGAGTAACCCGAAAAATCTGAAATTAATAGTCAACTAGAGTTTGACCCGTGCATCCGCACGGATGTTTAATTTAATAAAATAGACATATAAATTTTTTACAATACAAAATATAATAGTTGTACAAACATACATTCATATGGGTATTTATTCGATTTGTAATTGTGATAAATGGACTATTTTTGTTGTGTGTAATTTTTTGATTTCTCATATTGTGGTAGAATACAAAACCAATTAAAAATATATTATATAATATATTTGTCGATTTATATTTTTGACTATATTAACCATTTTGACGTATTTATTTCTAAATTAGAGTACCAATTATTATGTTTATATATATTAATAAATCTATATTTTCAAAATTAAATGTATCATGTTTTAATAACATAGATATATATGTCTCTAAATTTTTTTTTATATGCCAAATAAATTTCACTTTTATTTTCATTTTTGAGAAAATATTAAATTGAAATTTATTTGTTGTATTCTTATAATTAAAATTTATACGTGTGAATTGTATTAATCATCAAACTATTTAATATATATTTTAAAAATAACTTTATATATTTTAATAAAAATATCTATAGTTTATATTTTGCATGTGAAATAAAATAATGATATATATGAATATATCTATAACATTTAAAGTTTGTAGATACATTTTAAATAATTTTTTTTAGTTTTATTGTAAAATTTGGTTATAGAATAATCCGGTTAGAAAATAATCGTAAGTTTCGTACGTTTCGTTAGAAAAGAATTTAACAAAATAAATGAGTTGTAGTTAATCAATTAAGTTTGAAGTTTGGATAGCGAAAAATCTAACAAAATAAATGATTTGTTGTCAATTAATAGTTATTAATTAGGTAGCACATGTAGTTATTAGAATGAAAAAAAAATATTTCTAATACTTACTTCACTTTTAATAATATATATATATTAAAATAGATATGAGTCTGTATTGTTCATGACAAAAAAGAAAATATATATTTTGGTTATATTGAATACATGGAGGGCGTAACAAAGATATAATATTCATTGAACAAATGGACGATGTTTGTATATGTTTTCTTATTGTTCATGTGTTGATCTCGTGTGGTTAAAATGATTTTTTCACTTATTACGTCATTTTTTTACACTATAGTATAAATATATATTTAAAAATTGGATTGTAAGTTACAACTGATTCATGATATGATTATTAAAGTACAAACTAATCATCTTTTTCGTGAAAAAAAATGTCTCAACTGATTCATGTTTTGATATTCCTTATTGTTTAGATTTGCTTAAATTATTGTTGTCATGTTTTTAGTTAAAAATCAATTTGAAAATGCATAAATAAAACAGAAAAGACAAAGAATATTTATTGTTAGGTTTATTAAATATTGCAATGGCATTCTATTGTAAATATTGTGCAAGTCTAACGGTTAGTTTAATTTTGTACTTTTTTAATAGATTATATATAAATATTTTAAAATATATATAAGTGTTTCAATTATTAAATTCAATATTTGTGGTAATATTATATATAATAATAAATATTAAATTTTTAATAAATGCTTTAAGTACACAGTTAGTTATAAATAAGTATTTTATAATTTGCTCATTGAAATAAAAAGTCTACTCTCTATAAGGCAATACATATTATATTGTTTACAAATGATGTTTGTTATCATGCTTAATTTAACATTTTATTGTTATTTTATCAATTTTACGTGTGTTAGATTAATTTGTATTTAATTTAGATGTTTTTCTTTATGTTTTTGCTTCAAAATTTTTGTTTTTTACTTCGGTTATATCCGAACCGAACCGATATAACCCGAATCCGTACGATATATGATTATTTTATGGGTTTTAGGACGCAATACAATTTTGAACCGAATCCGAAGTGTTATTATCCGAACTTAAACCCGTACTAATAAAATTCTAGTATGGGGCCTAAGAGCAAAAATCCAAAAATCCCGATCTGAACGCCAACGGGTAACCGAACGCCCAGGTCCAAACTTACCCATCTAATTAGTGTGGTATTTAATGATTTGATATTTAATATACTTTCCCAACTAAATTTTGTGAAACTATTTAGTCATTTCTCATTACTAACAAATGATTTAAACAACTTTGCATAATTTTGAGACTTTAGAATTGCTAACTGCTCAAGGATTCTTCTAACTAATAAATATTAAGTATTTGTAAGAAAAAAGGAATTGAATTCAAAAGAAAAGTAGGTCATGTTAAATGGTTCACATACTCCGACAACAAAAGGAGAAACAAACAACACAACCAGCAACGGCTTAACAAAACAGAGTCAGTCCAACTGCCAGCAAATGTAACACCAAAAGGCTAAAGTTTGATGAGATGCATATTCAAATAAGTGACTGACATACATAATAAAACCACCCTCGAGCATAGACTTTGTTATCTGCCAATACGTCCTCAGATGAGGACTCCTCCTTTGGCAGGCACCTAAAGGCTATGCCCCTGCCCTACAAAATAATAGCTTCCTTCAATGGCCATATCTCAAAATGCAACAGGCCTCAGCTACGCAGCTCTTACTACTATCTATAATAACATAGAGGCCAAATCTTAGTTTCTCTCATCTGTTAATCCATGACCGGTGTTTCTCCCAGCACTACCCCTTTGCTGTTGGTGTCCACCATGCCTTTGCTGGCCCTGTCCCTTCTCCCTGTATCTTGGTGGACCTTCTGCCTGAGATCCGTCTTTAAATTGTTGTTCTCCATCATGCGTATGTGAACCAACAGGCTTGTATTCGTAATGCAGATTCTGCTTCTGTCTATCTCTGTTTGAAGCTGGCCTCTGATGGTGATGGTGGTGCATATTCTCTTGCGCCGATGAACCCCAACCTCCTTGCGAGTCATGATGCCCTCTTCCAAACCGTTGACTATGGTCTGTGTTCTTTTGGAACATGCTGTTCGGATGATGCTCACCCTGGACCTCCTTACTGGTAGATCGGTTTTGGGACTGGGCTGGTGTATCAGCTGATGTCATTTTCTGTCCGTATCCAGCAACATCCCTTTTCTGAGATACATAAGTTTTGTCTCTCGTGTATTCACGACCACCATGGTTACCTCCCCTATTAACATTAGAGTTAACAGCTGTGTGCGACACATGATCCTCAGGGCCACGACTTTCTTTGGAAGCAACAGGAAGATCTTGTTGACCTACTCCATGTCCAGACTGCTGCATATGAGCTTTACTGGGATCCCTCTTATTCGCTTTTCTAGGGTCGCTATAGTTACTTCCTCCATCCTTGTAGCTTCTGGAAGCATGCTGCTTACCGTGAATGCTCATTCCCTGATCTTTTCCAACAGCAACGGTTCCAGGACCATTTGCTTCTACTTCTTCAGCCGCAGAGGAATGCGTTTCAGGAGGCACATACCAGCCATCGTTCCATCCATCAGATTTACATGTGGTGTGATCCTTAGAAGAGCCTACAGCAATTTGTTCAGTTTGGTTATTTCTGTGATAGTTCACTGTTCCTCGGAATTGTCCATCCTCCAAAGCTTTAGTAGAAGCTACAGAACCTCGCTGGTGCGGAGATCCATGATCTCTACCATGCTTGCCCTGCCTACCATTCCCATGTCTTGACTTTGAAGGAGACCCAGATTTCCCCGCAGTTGAAACAGAAGGTTGGAGAATTCCTGTACCTTCACCCCCACAATTTTCTTTCTGCAGAACATTTTCTGTCATTTCTGGGGCAGTCGTTATTGGATTCTTACTGACGCTTTGCTCAGCCATTTCCTTTACTATGGGCTTTGCTACATATCTCTCCATCTCCACTCTTTTGCTTTTAGAACTAGTCTGAACTTGATGCAGACTCTTCGAAGAGGTGCTAAACTCAGGAACTGTTTTCTGACTGTCTGCATCTGTGGAGATATCAGCTTTCTGCTGTGGATGTACCGGGGCCCAAATAACAGTACTGCTACCAGCAAATTTCTCTGCAGGCTTATTTGCCACTGAGTTTCTTGGATTCCTACGCAAGTGCTGAGATTTCCAGTTGTGTTTTACTCTGCTTTGCGACTCTTCATTCGTGAAGGAACTTATTTGGTCAGACGAATTACCAGACACTTTAATATCCAAGCTTGGGACTGAAAGAGACCCAAACTCCATTTCTGGTGCCCTTTCCCTACCTATCTCAGTTGACTCATCTCCGGATTTTGAATCTTTTACAACGGTAGCTCTTGTCGGGTTCATTGCTGTCGTCTCCTCAACCCTGTGCTTTTTCTTATTACCATTCCTGTTATTTTTTCTTTTCGTGTTAGTTGACTCAGTTGAAACGCTTGACGCTGCTGGCATGACTGAGTTATGACCTAGAACACCTTCGTTTGACACCTCAGGAGGTGGAACAACATCAACTACCTCTGTGGTAGCTTCAGAGAAAGAGCTCCCCGCCATTTTTTTCTCAAATACGATATTTTGCTTCTGCTTATAACCCAAGCGTTTCTGTTTTGAGGCAGCGCCATCATGGTGACGTGGAGGGTTATCATGTTGAGTAGAGCCTTCATTATTTGCATCTTCTGGTGAAGGCAGTAACGTTTTTCTTGACTCTTCAGTGACTTCTATAGAATCTTCAGCTGTAACAGTGGTCTTCTTCTCCCGTGATGCAGGTGAATGTGACAGAGGAACTTCTGGCATGTCAGGGGTAGAAGCATTGTGCGCAGCTTCCAAGTTCTTCACTGAACTCTCCCCAGCCAGTTGGGAACGTCTGTTCAATTCTTCTAGTTTAGCAAGAGCCTTAGCCCGCTGATCTCTTGCTCTTTCTTCCTCCTCTTTTTGCCTCTGTTGAGTACGCTGCCTGGCTAACTCTCTCATTGTAGTACGCTTTTAAGAGAACATGTCAAACACTCAGTATAACCACAAAAGGATGGCAACAAACAATAGAAACAAGTACAACAATTACAATCACATGAACTAGTTTATACCTGGTTGTCGTTTGGCTCCACAGATATTCCAGACCCAGGCTTCCCGATGGAATCGGTGTCCAGCGAGTCACCTACATTTATCTCAGCAAATCTTTCTGGGTTTGGAGATCTTTCTGGGTTTGGAGCTAAAGTTACAGCAGAGGAGCCTGACATAACAGCTGTCTTCCGCCAACCATCATTGCCTCCGCTGTTCACTCTTTGTTTGGCCTGATGATCAGGTCCACCTTGAGTCTGTTGAGTAGATCTCCTGTAGGTACTGACATCAACATTTTCCGAATGAAGATCAAGCTGTCCATTAGCTTTCACAGGCACCCTGAAGCGCCTAAGCACACCTCCGTAGCTCACCTGCGATGATCACAAACAGATGCATCTCACATGAATGAATTAAAAGTTTTAAACAAGCGTCGCGAGCGATCACGATCACGATCACGATTCAAGCACTATATTTCTTAGGGTTTATGCTACTTAACAGAGTAAATTCGAATCTCCGCTTCAATTTTCCGGCGGTTACACATTCGATCCATGGAAAAATTCAAAAAAACGAAAGGAGAGATTACAAGAAACAACAAATCTAGTAAACCTAGAGGAACAGAAACGAAGATCGACGCGATCGCAGCTAAAACAGAGGATAAAGAAAGGAATCAAACCTTGACGACGAGTGCAGAAGTAGAATCCATCGCTCTCACAGGCTAGAGAATCGGCAAATGAACAGGTAACTTATCCTTTGAGAAGCGTACCCGTAGTCCGCTTATATCGTCAACACAATAATATTGACGGTCGCGTTGATATTTATATCGAGACGATGATGTTATATATTAACTGATTATTTAATTCATTTTTAGATTTAATTAATAATGAATTCGACTTATCAAACAAGATATTGACTTGTCTGGTTATTTGGCTTGTCCAGAAAGACAACTAAAACCAACAACGCTAAGTAAAGCCCTAAGAAAAAACATTTATGAGAGAATAAAAGCGACATTAATTTAATTTTTGTGGTTTTTAATAGACTTACCTAAGCCTGAGCATAAAATCTGGAACCCAAAATCCGAACCGAACCCGAACCTAAAAATCCAATCCGTTATCCAATCCGAAATGTAAAGATACCCGAACGGGTCTTGTAGGGTGGTACAAAAAATATCCGAATCCGAAGTATTATTAAATGAACCCGAACGAGTAACCCGAAAAATCTGAAATTAATAGTCAACTAGAGTTTGACCCGTGCATCCGCACGGATGTTTAATTTAATAAAATCGACATATAAATTTTTTACAATACAAAATATAATAGTTGTACAAACATACATTCATATGGGTATTTATTCGATTTGTAATTGTGATAAATGGACTATTTTTGTTGTGTGTAATTTTTTGATTTCTCATATTATGGTAGAATACAAAACCAATTAAAAAATATATTATATAATATATTTGTCGATTTATATTTTTGACTATAGTAACCATTTTGATGTATTTATTTCTAAATTAGAGTACCAATTATTATGTTTATATATATTAATAAATCTATATTTTTAAAATTAAATTATCATGTTTTAATAATATAGATATACATGTCTCTAAATTTTTTTTATATGCCAAATAAATTTCACTTTTATTTTCATTTTTGAGAAAATATTAAATTGAAATTTATTTGTTGTATTCTTATAATTCAAATTTATACGTGTGAATTGTATTAATCATCAAATTATTTAATATATATTTTAAAAATAACTTTATATATTTTAATAAAAATATCTATAGTTTATATTTTGCATGTGAAATAAAATAATGATATATATGAATATATCTATAACATTTAAAGTTTGTAAATACATTTTAAATAAATTTGTTTAGTTTTATTGTAAAATTTGGTTACAGAATAATCCGGTTAGAAAATAATCGTAAGTTTCGTACATTTGGTTAGAAAAGAATTTAACAAAATAAATGATTTGTAGTTAATCAATTAAGTTTGAAGTTTGGATAGCGAAAAATCTAACAAAATAAATGATTTGTTGTCAATTAATAGTTATTAATTAGGTAGAACATGTAGTTATTAGAATGAAAAAAATATATTTCTAATATTTACTTCACTTTTAATAATATAGATATATTAAAATAGATATTTTGGTTATATTGAATATATGGAGGATTTAACAAAGATATAATATTCATTGAACAAATGGACGGACGATGTTTGTATATGTTTTCTTATTGTTCATGTGTTGATCTCGTGTGGTTAAAATGATTTTTTCAATTATTACGTCATTTTGTTTTACAATATAGGATAAATATATATTTAAAATTTGGATTGTAAGTTACAACTGATCCATGATATGATTATTAAAGTACAAACTAATCATCTTTTTCGTGAAAAAATTGTCTCAACTGATTCATGTTTTGATATTCTTTATTGTTTAGATTTGCTTAAATTATTGTTGCCATGTTTTTAGTTAAAAATCAATTTGAAAATGCATTAATAAAATATGAAAGACAAAGAATATTTATTGTTAGGTTTATTAAATACTGCAATGACATTCTATTGCAAATATTGTGCAAGTCTAAGGGTTAGTTTAATTTTGTACTTTTTTTTTAATAGATTAGATATAAATATTTTGAAATATTTATAAGTGTTTCAATTATTAAATTCAATATTTGTGGTAATATGATATATAATAATAAATATTAAAATTTTAATAAATGCTTTAAGTACACAGTTAGTTATAAATAAGTATTTTATAATTTGCTCATTGAATAAAAAATCTACTCTCTATAAAGGAATACATATTGTTTACAAATGATGTTTGTTTTCATGCTTAATTTAACATTTTATTGTTATTTTATCAATTTTACGTGTGATAGATTAATTTGTATTTAATTTAGATGCTTTCTTTATGTTTTTGCTTCAAAATTTTTGTTTTTTACTTCGGTTATATCCGAACCGAACCGATATAACCCGAATCCGTACGATATATGATTACTTTATGGGTTTTAGGACGCAATACAATTTTGAACCGAACCCGAAGTGTTATTATCCGAACCCAACCCGTACTAATAAAATTTAGTATGGGACCTAAGATCAAAAATCCGAAAATCCCGATCTGAACGCCGACGGGTAACCGAACGCCCAGACCCAAACTTACCCATCTAATTATTGTGGTATTTAATGATTTGATATTTAATATACTTTCCCAACTAAATTTTGTGAAACTATTTAGTCATTTCTCATTACTAACAAATGATTTAAACAACTTTGCATAATTTTGAGACTTTAGAATTGCTAACTGCTCAAGGATTCTTCTAACTAATGAATATTAAGTATTTGTAAGAAAAAAGGAATTGAATTCAAAAGAAAAGTAGGTCATGTTAAATGGTTCACATACTCCGACAACAAAAGGAGAAACAAACAACACAACCAGCAACGGCTTAACAAAACAGAGTCAGTCCAACTGCCAGCAAATGTAACACCAAAAGGCTAAAGTTTGATGAGATGCATATTCAAATAAGTGACCGACATACATAATAAAACCACCCTCGAGCATAGACTTTGTTATCTGCCAATACGTCCTCAGATGAGGACGACTCCTTTGGCAGGCACCTAAAGGCTATGCCCCTGCCCTACAAAATAATAGCTTCCTTCAATGGCCATATCTCAAAATGCAACAGGCCTCAGCTACGCAGCTCTTACTACTATCTATAATAACATAGAGGCCAAATCTTAGTTTCTCTCATCTGTTAATCCATGACCGGTGTTTCTCCCAGCACTACCCCTTTGCTGTTGGTGTCCACCATGCCTTTGCTGGCCCTGTCCCTTCTCCCTGTATCTTGGTGGACCTTCTGCCTGAGATCCGTCTTTAAATTGTTGTTCTCCATCATGCGTATGTGAACCAACAGGCTTGTATTCGTAATGCAGATTCTGCTTCTGTCTATCTCCGTTTGAAGCTGGCCTCTGATGGTGATGGTGGTGCATATTCTCTTGCGCCGATGAACCCCAACCTCCTTGCGAGTCATGATGCCCTCTTCCAAACCGTTGACTATGGTCTGTGTTCTTTTGGAACATGCTGTTCGGATGATGCTCACCCTGGACCTCCTTACTGGTAGATCGGTTTTGGGACTGGGCTGGTGTATCAGCTGATGTCATTTTCTGTCCGTATCCAGCAACATCCCTTTTCTGAGATACATAAATTTTGTCTCTCGTGTATTCACGACCACCATGGTTACCTCCCCTATTAACATTAGAGTTAACAGCTGTGTGCGACACATGATCCTCAGGGCCACGACTTTCTTTGGAAGCAACAGGAAGATCTTCTTGACCTACCCCATGTCCAGACTGCTGCATATGAGCTTTACTGGGATCCCTCTTATTCGCTTTTCTAGGGTCGCTATAGTTACTTCCTCCATCCTTGTAGCTTCTGGAAGCATGCTGCTTACAGTGAATGCTCATTCCCTGATCTTTTCCAACAGCAACGGTTCCAGGACCATTTGCTTCTACTTCTTCAGCCGCAGAGGAATGCGTTTCAGGAGGCATATACCAGCCATCGTTCCATCCATCAGTATTAGATGTGGTGTGATCCTTAGAAGAGCCTACAGCAATTTGTTCAGTTTGGTTATTTCTGTGATAGTTCATTGTTCCACGGAATTGTCCATCCTCCAAAGCTTTGGTAGAAGCTACAGAACCTCGCTGGTGCGATGATCCATGATCTCTACCATGCTTGCCCTGCCTACCATTCCCATGTCTTGACTTTGAAGGAGACCCCGATTTCCCCGCAGTTAAACCAGAAGGTTGGAGAATTCCTGTACCTTCACCCCCACAGTTTTCTTTTTGCAGAACATTTTCTGTCATTTCTGGGGCAGTCGTTATTGGATTCTTAATGACGCTTTGCTCAGCCATTTCCTTTACTATGGGCTTTGCTACATATCTCTCCATCTCCACTCTTTTGCTTTTAGAACTAGTCTGAACTTGATGCAGACTCTTCGAAGAGGTGCTAAACTCAGGAACTGTTTTCTGACTGTCTGCATCTGTGGAGATATCAGCTTTCTGCTGTGGATGTACCGGGGCCCAAATAACAGTACTGCTACCAGCAAATTTCTCTGCAGGCTTATTTGCCACTGAGTTTCTTGGATTCCTACGCAAGTGCTGAGATTTCCAGTTGTGTTTTACTCTGCTTTGCGACTCTTCATTCGTGAAGGAACTGATTTGGTCAGACGAATTACCAGACACTTTAATATCCAAGCTTGGGACTGAAAGAGACCCAAACTCCATTTCTGCTCCCCTTTCCCTACCTATCTCAGTTGACTCATCTCCGGATTTTGAATCTTTTCCAACGGTAGCTCTTGTCGGGTTCATTACTGTCGTCTCCTCAGCCCTGTGCTTTTTCTTACCATTCCTGTTATTTTTTCTTTTCGTGTTAGTTGACTCAGTTGAAACGCTTGACGCTGCTGGCATGACTGAGTTATGACCTAGAACACCTTCGTTTGACACCTCAGGAGGTGGAACAACATCAACCACCTCTGTGGTAGCTTCAGAGAAAGAGCTCCCCGCCATTTTTTTCTCAAATACGATATTTTGCTTCTGCTTATAACCCAAGCGTTTCTGTTTTGAGGCAGCGCCATCATGGTGACGTGGAGGGTTATCATGTTGAGTAGAGCCTTCATTATTTGCATCTTCTGGTGAAGGCAGTAACGTTTTTCCTGAATCTACAGTGACTTCTATAGAATCTTCAGCTGTAACAGTGGTCTTCTTCTCCCGTGATGCAGGTGAATGTGACAGAGGAACTTCTGGCATGTCAGGGGTAGAAGCATTGTGCGCAGCTTCCAAGTTCTTGACTGAACCATCCCCAGCAAGTTGGGAACGTCTGTTCAATTCTTCTAGTTTAGCAAGAGCCTTAGCCCGCTGATCTCTTGCTCTTTCTTCCTCCTCTTTTTGCCTCTGTTGAGCACGCTGCCTGGCTAACTCTCTCATTGTAGTACGCTTTTAAGAGAACATGTCAAACACTCAGTATAACCACAAAAGGATGGCAACCAACAATACAATCACATGAACTAGTTTATACCTGGTTGTCGTTTGGCTCCACAGATATTCCAGACCCAGTCTTCCCGATGGAATCGGTGTCCAGCGAGTCACCTACATTTATCTCAGCAAATCTTTCTGGGTTTGGAGCTAAAGTTACAGCAGAGGAGCCTGACATAACAGCTGTCTTCCGCCAACCATCATTGCCTCCGCTGTTCACTCTTTGTTTGGCCTGATGATCAGCTCCACCTTGAGTCTGTTGAGTAGATCTCCTGTAGGTACTAACATCAACATTTTCCGAACGAAGGATAGCATAACCTGCCAAAACGTTAGTGACAAAATAATAACAGACCTGGATATGGTAGTTCCACTAATAGCTGCCAGCTCGGCGCTTTTGTTGGTGGCAGGATCAACTTGTTTATAGGGTAATGAGTTCTGACTATCACTTGCATGACCACTTCGAGGCATTCTTGTTGAAACTTTATTTGCAGAGGTCCCAGAATTGAATGTAGTTTTTGCATTTAAGCCCTCTATTTTCTGAATCAAACTGGGATCTTCGCGGGCAGCATTTTCTACCGTAATTGGTTGTACCTCACCACTTGTCTCATTGTTGTTTACTCTCCTGTTGTTTTTTGAAGTTTGCATGTGTGGAGCTACTTTCTCTGCAGTCGAGGGCCTATTTCCTAGAAATTCTTCCCGCTTTGCTTCATCTTCCTTTAACCTCCCATCTTGGGGCTTTAAGAGAATCTTGTATTGTCTTTCTTGAGAATGTGATGGCTCATTCCGTTCCAAAGCCACTGAACTTGCAGACGTATCATATCTACCTTGGCCAGGGTGCTGGTGATAAGCATGAGGACCAGCAGGCCTCCCTGCAAAAGGCAGATCTCTATTGTTAGGACCGCCGTACCCCATGGGAGGACCATAGTAGCCATCACGTGGCACTGGACCATGATAAAACCCAGGTCTTGGGTGGACATAAGGGTCAAGGATTGGAGGCCTGAACATCTTTTCATTAATAGCGTGATTACCCCGAGGACCAGCCTCATGTCCAGGAACAGGTGGAACTTGCGTAGGATAAAACGGAAAAGGATCCACATGAAATCTCCCAGGACCCAATGGGGGACCATAAGGTTGGTTCCCTCTGTACCAGCTTCCACCTTGATGATTATTTACTGGAGGACCTCGCCAAGCATCATATTGATGAGGGAAATTCGCATTGGGATAAGGTTGTAAACCACGGGAGTCCAATTGCCCTTCCTCTCTACAATATCTAGATTCATTTTCACTGTATGGTTGATTATCTCTTCTCCAGGCACTGTCATCTCCAATCCGTACATTAGCTTCTGCATATAGAAATCAAGATATGGTCAGACAAAGTTCCCAAGAGAACATTCACTAAAAATAGGTAAGGGGAATAAAGAAGTAAGAAGAAATCATTGGAACAAAAGTAACTATAGAAATGAAATGCCAATCATTGAAAATAAGAACCTTGTGTGCAATCCACACCTCGCTCTTCCGCAGATCTTCCAGACGAAGATGCAGGACGAGTTCCAGGTCCAGCATCTGCAAAATCGTAGTTTCTAAGAGCAATATCTAACGTATTCACTCCCTAAAATCAGATCACATTATATCTAGGTAATTCTAAAACCCTCGAGGGGCACGTACTAAGAGGTCATATAAGATCATAAGAGTGTTCAACAAACAGCAAGCCAGAAAACCCAGTCTCTACAGGTTTTAACTTTATTGCAAAATGAACCTGTGTTTGCTAACGTCACTCTCTAGACCGCAAAAACGGCGAGTATGAGATAGAATTCGGTACAAACTGAAACATTTATTTTCTCCTCCTTTACATAGAAACTGCTGATTGTATTATTATATTTTTTAGTGCCACATTTTCTACTGTTTACAGATGATACCTTGTGGCATTGCGCTCTTTTCAGTACTTTCTTTTTCAGTACCAAGAGAAGGAAAATCTCCAGAAGTCAAAGAAAACCCATCCTTTTTTGCTGGAGCATCGCCCTGTAATAAATGGTGAGAAATCTTGAGGAGTGAAGATAAATTTCCGTGCAGACTATGCAAAGTTAGGTAAAGTGTACAAAGTTATCCTACAAAAAAATTACTTGATGGCATGGAAATTTTCAAAATAATCATGAAAACACTTCCATCAAATTCCAATTTACCAACCAGAAGATGCGCCACCAGGTTTCCAGATCATCTTACGCACTACAAACAATTTCTCTAGGAGAACGAATAAGTGACCTAAATTTGACAAATTCAGCATCCTATTTTGTGTTTCCACAGCAAACACGAAGGATATATCCAGCAGTTATAATTCCAATCAGATTGGATATCGATCATTAGTCCAGAAAAGTTACTACCAATACCATTCCCTGTCCCACAAATATGGCGCTCAACAGATGTAAGGATACAAAAAAAAAAGATTAAGCTGATGCTTCGCAGAGTCAGATGAATAATAGACACGATTTTTAAAGGGAAGAACCATACATGTTGACCCCATGTTGCAGAAGTCTCTGACACGGCTTCAGCAAATCGTGATAAGTGGGAACTTCCAGGTCTTGTGTCTGCACTATGTGGACGTTGTAGAGCAACTGATGCCTGATTAGATGGAAACACTCCGGATGCTGATGAAGGCCGGGAGTTTGAATCCCATGCAGTAGAAGAAGAATCATGCGCTTTGTCACTGTCCGCAGTTGAAGGTCGAGTGACACTTCCACCAGAAGAAGGGCGATTACTAAGGTGGCTTGGTGAACCAGGGCCACTTTCAGTTCGTGGTGACAGTGATGATGTCCCCCACGCATTAAGTGGTGATTTACTTCCCCAACTAAGGGTTCCCCTACAATAGATGCCGAGAAGAAAACTGAAATGTCTAAAATTTGACTACAGATAAGAATGAGAAATAGCATCTGAAAAAAGGTACAAACTTACTTTGGAACAATTTCCACATTCGGGTCAAGGCCTTGATTCTCTAGCCTTGAATTCAGAAGAGAAGTATTCAGGAACGAAATAACATATATATATATATATATTAAGACTAAATATGATCATGCGCTCATCAAATACCTTTGGCTTGGTAAATTAATCGGTTTCGGAACAGCAACCTTTCCCAATATAGTCATGCCACTTCTTCTTGTAGTACCCCATCTGCGAATTTATCCAAAAAAAAAGCAATTTGGTATCAAAGCTTGAAAGCAATGACGCGAGACGAGACGAGACGAGACGAGACGAGACGAGCAAGCTCTTTGAAGGAAAGAAAAAGCCAGACACAGAGTTTTCACATATAGTGATTTTATTTTAACAGTAGTTGGAATAGATCATATACGAAAATCAATCAAGGCCAAATCAAAGTGATATCACGCAGGCACTACGAAAAGAAGCAAAGCGATTGAAAGGGGAAAAAAATCCACTCTGTTTTTACCCTCCAAAAAAAAAACAACATAGAAAAATGCATGACAAAGACAAAGTAAAAAGAAGAGAATAAAAACCTTCGATCCCCTGTCGTGCTAGAGGTCATTATTTAAGCAGCTACAGGATCCAAGTAGCCCTTTTGAAACCTGTAAGGTCACATGCAGAATTAGGTTCCCAGACGAAACTTCAAGCTCAAATCCCCAAGAAAATCAAACCATACTCGACTCTGAAGAACTATTGATATGATAAAGAATCAACCTTGACTCGTTAGCATCTCTCTTCAGTTTAAATTAAAATATAAAGAGCTACCAAATTATACAAGAAAGCAAAAAAAAAAAAAAAGTATCATGTAGATATCAAACTGAGCTAAATGAAGAAATAGAATAACTCAGACTACGAGCTGTAACACGCCTATACAAGTTCAAGTTCCCCAATACGAAACACAAATTCTTATTTCCACCTGCTTGACGAATCATGAGCTATAGATTGCAAAAAAGTCGAAAACTTTCTAAAAATGCATTCACCAATGTCAATCAAACTCTACGAAAGGACACACAAACTTATTAGTAGTCTGAAGATTCTACAGCCTCGTCACTAATCGTATTTCAATACGGTAAGAGATTGGGAAGAAGAGAAATAACTGAACAAAAAAAAAAAACGAATACCTTGGGGGCACGTCGCAAACCCTAGAAATCGTGAGAATCCAACAGTAAGGGGGGCAGATCGGAGGTTCTGCTGGGTGATCGATGGAATCGAAGAAGGGAGATGAAGGATGAAACGAAGGATCTACGGAGAAAGTGATGGATGAAGCTTAACGTTGAACGGATTGGTTGAAAGACGAGAAAGCGTCGAAGTTCAGGGGCTGCACGGTTTTACTCAGCTTCTTTTCTTTTTTTTGTTTATTTTTGATCTAATCTGTAAAAGGTAAAGATATAAATAATAATAAATGATTTAACTTATTTCACACCCAAAAGTATACTAATTTAGGTGACTATATGCATACCATTTATATACTTTAACTAAAAATCAATTTCTTCTTAAACCTATATTTTCTAGTTCATGTACATCATATAATTAAATTTTCTAGTATAAACTAAATTTTTCAAAAACACGTTGCTATTTGTTTTTCATGTCACTATTATATATCGTATATGTGTCATCATATAATTAATCGTATTTTATACGTATCATCGTATAAATAATCACATATATTATATTTTAAAAACTTAATGTGAAATATAAAAACCATAATTTAAGTTGGTTTGAAATTGAGATTTGTATTGTATTTTTCTTATATATATTGAAAACATTTTTTATAATAGTTATTGAAATATATTTTAGTAAAAATAAAATTTTGAATATATGTATATTTTGAATCAATTTTTGATATAAATTAATTTTAAATTATTTTTTTGATTTGAAATATGTATATAAAGATTAAATTATGTAATTAGATTGTACCATTTTCGTATATTTTAAAGTTAGCTCAAATAGATAATTTCTCATAATATAATAGACTTCTAATTTGTCTTAATAACATAAGTCCATTACTTTTTTTATTAATATATTGCTATCTATGTTTCAAAACAACATTATACTCATTTTTTTTAATATTGCTATCCATGTTTCCAAACAATTCTCAAATGTACTACAATTTTAATAATATAGATAGCATTCATAAGTCGGCCAGGGCATCCTTACTAAAAAAACTCAAATTAAATTCTCACAAAAATAAGAATATTTTAATAATTAAGAGATTCATATTAGAATCTTTCAAATGGGAAATTTTAGTATAATTTTTTAAAGTTTTCGAGAAACTTTCTAATTAAATATGAATTTTTTGTGAAAAGAGAATGATAAAATGGAGAATGGTAACAATCTTATGCGATTATAAACTCAGAATTGTATCATTGGCGTATCAATTTAGAGATGTTGGAGAATGATAAAAATGGGGTTGGAAGGTAAAAAGGAGACGAGATTACCACGCTGATAGAGACATTACGCATATATTTAATTAATGTACCTTGAAATGATTATATGCAGTGGCGATCCAACGGTGTATGAGAGATATATACTTGCAAGAAATGGGTGAGATGACGACAATTGTGATACCTGGAATGGCAAATCTCTCAGCTATTTTTCAGATAACAACGACAACCTTTGTTGGTTTATTGAACCTGAGCTTGGCTAAGAGGTTGTTTGTGAGGAACTGAGGATGCATAAGGTTGCTTGGAACGTTGTAACATAAGACCAATACGTTGTTGTTGGCACTGGGTCAACACATTTATATCAGGCTGCTCTCTATGCTCTCTGCCCACATGATGTCTCCGGTCTCATCAATGTCGTCTCAGCTGCGCCTTATTATTGTGAGTCATAATATTCCTAGCCGTCTCAAACTATCTCTCGGCCGTATACATGTTTTCTATAACTATTATTTTACGGCTCCTGATGTGCCTCTCAACGTTGCAATTTACTTGGGAAAGTCTTTGAGTAAGAAAAAAGAAAAGAGTAAATGATTATGTAAATATTGGGACTATTAGACTCTAGTACTTGTAAACCCGTTATGTATGCATTTGATTAAACATGGTTTACTTCTCTTATTAACATAAGTAACATCTGATTAACACGATTGAGCAGCTAACATCATAGGAGCTGAAACCTACTCCAAAATCAAATAGAGGGTGAGACCGCATTACATCTTCAAGTTAGACATCATAGCACTTTGATCTCGGCTTGGAACTCATCCACCCAACTCTCAACTAGTCTGTTTATCCGATATGTATTGTAATGAATACTCGTGGTATCGGTTCCGGTTCTTACTCAAACCGATCAGATACATGTTTAAACCATAACTTATTTAAGGTACCAAATCACTCATCTGTAATTCTTTTCACATTATTTGTATTTCATTTCACTAGACCACATCAATTTGTTTGTAATTTGTTTTTTTTTTTGCACATTATAAATACATATATTATTTTTATTAGAAAGTAATTGTCATTAAAAGGTAATTATCAACCAACCCGAAACTGGAACCGACTCGGATCCAAACCGAAAGTCTATTGGATCCTATATGAATATTAATTTTTCTATATCCATTATCGGATATTTTCTGGAACCGATTTGAAAATCCGAAATCTCAATCCTATTCTCAAACCCACTTCTGAATCTCTTCATGCTTGTTTAACTAGTATTCCCCATAGATCTTTAAGTACTCTTCATATTGATAAATCGATTTCTTGACATGGTAATATAGTTGTGGGACAAACGGTTTTACAATGCTAAAGTTTTCCAGGGAAACTTGACTCTACTAATCAACCATAGGTCACATTCACTAAAAATATCAATACCAAATAGAAAATCAGAAAATCATTGGTCTACTACAACCACCACCTCCACAATTTTTGTTTTAAGTGGAACTCAAGCGTTAGTTTATTACCAAAATATTCTAAATGGCGGGCCATATGTCAAAATAGAATATGATGCCAAAAGGTGGAGAGATATTCGAGCAATGGGTATAGACATAGTCGTGAGAGTGATGAAGCTCCCTTGAATCGTTATCTAAGCAGAACCGTTCACTTCCACCAAAGGACAAAACTCTTTCCCTTCTCATTGGTTCCTCCAAATATCAAAAGAGTCACAAACACACACACACGAAAAGATACATACCCTGTCTGAATAAAAACCTCATTTCTCTCACTCTCCTCTCTCTCGTAAACATCGCTGTCCCCAAAGCATGGCCTCCTCTCTCTCAGGCCTCTTCTCTTCCTCTCTCAAACCGTCCAAAACCCTCTCCGTCAAAGCATTGTCGGCGCCGCCGACAAGAGGAGGAGACTCCTTCTCTTTCCCACAAACCTCCAAACCCACACACCTACCGTTGACTCTCTCCGCTTCTCGCTCCGACATTTCTCACACGGACGCCGCCACCGCTGCCAAGAAGGAGCTGATCAAAGATCCAGATGCGCTCTGGGAGCGGTACCTAGATTGGCTGTACCAGGAGAAGGACCTCGGGCTGTATCTTGACGTCAGCCGCGTCGGATTCACCGATGAGTTTGTGGTCGACATGGAGCATAGGTTCAAATCCGCGTTCAAGGCTATGGACGAGCTTGAGAAAGGGTCTATAGCGAATCCGGACGAAGGGAGGATGGTTGGTCACTACTGGCTTAGGAACTCTAGTCTTGTCCCGAAGCCGACTTTGAAGACATTGATTGAGAACACTCTTGACTCGATCTGTAGTTTCGCTGATGACATAATTTCTGGCAAGGTTTGGTGTTTGTTTGATCTCACCTTGTCTGAATCTTGTTTGCTTTTTGATTCACAATCAGTTTTTGGTTTGTGCATTGACAGATAAAGCCACCGTCTTCTCCTCGTTTTACTCAGATTCTTTCTGTGGGGATTGGTGGGTCAGCTCTTGGTCCTCAGTTTGTTGCTGAGGCCTTGGCTCCTGATAATCCTCCATTGAAGGTATTGAACATTGTTCTGACTTCTGAGGTCCTTTTTTGATTGAAAGATTCAAACTTGTTGGGTACTATATTGAAAGCTTTCCTTCTTTTCTTCTCCATTGCTCTTTAAGACTTTTTTTTTTCACTTTTGACTGTTGATAGATAAGATTCATAGACAACACCGACCCTGCTGGAATAGATCATCAGATTGCACAACTTGGGCCAGAGCTTGCTTCAACTTTAGTAATTGTTATCTCAAAGGTGTGTACTTTATTCAGTAGTGTGCACTAGCTGTTTATGTGATGCTTTGGCGAGCATGACTAAGTTTCTTATGTGTTTCTTAGAGTGGAGGCACTCCTGAAACTAGAAATGGACTACTGGAAGTACAGAAGGCATTCCGAGAAGCTGGTCTGAACTTCGCAAAACAGGTTTTGATCTCAGGTTTTTGTTTTTGCTGAGATCCATGTCTCTTCGAACATGGCTACACAGTTGGAAAATATCTTAAATAAGTTGTCTCATCAAAAATTGGCTTCTCATGGATCTTTAGACACCTTCAGATATATTGCATATGATTTAGCTTCAACTTCTGCCCAACTCTTGTTCCTCAGCAGATATATATGCCTATGCAGGGTGTTGCAATAACACAAGAAAACTCGTTGCTGGATAACACGGCGAGAATTGAAGGTTGGTTAGCTAGGTTTCCTATGTACGACTGGGTGGGTGGAAGAACATCAGTTATGTCTGCAGTTGGTCTCCTTCCAGCTGCACTTCAGGTAAGTACTGATACATATATGCTTAAACTTAGTGGTAGGATCATCAGTTGCTTTTATGTGTATTAATGCACTGTCTGTCATCGTATAGGGAATTGATATTAGAGAGATGCTTGCTGGTGCTGCAATAATGGATGAGGCTACTAGGACAACTTCGGTAAGTCTTACTTGTGTATGAACGAACTCCTTCATTCTTGTTCTGTTGAAGATGAATCTACTCACCAGGGTAAATTTTATTTCAGCTCAAGAATAATCCTGCAGCGCTCTTAGCCATGTGTTGGTACTGGGCTTCTGATGGCGTTGGTTCCAAAGTAATTTTCCTCAACTTTTTTCAAGAGCGTCTAAGACTAGCAAGGAGATTGAGTTTCTTATTTTTGACTTTTGTACTCACTTTTTTTTACAGGATATGGTGATCCTTCCTTACAAGGATAGCTTATTGCTATTTAGCCGGTATCTGCAGCAGTTGGTCATGGAATCACTAGGAAAGGAGTTTGATCTCGACGGTAACACTGTAAGCATTCTCTTTCTTCAATATAGACCTCAGCATCCCAAATGAGAGTTCATGAGCATTAAAATGTCCTAAGATCTGTATATTGCTGTAAACCATTAGATATTGACTACTTACTTAGTCACTTGTGCACATGACTGAGTTGAGTTTTCACCCAAGGAACAATGATTTGAAATTTGCAGGTTAATCAAGGGTTAACTGTATATGGAAACAAAGGTAGCACAGATCAGCACGCGTGAGTTTCCTTTATTCATATAGTTCTCCTATTCAAGACAAAGCAATGATGGATCTCTATATGCACCATTAATTAATTTTGTTGAATTTCATTATAGCTACATTCAACAACTGAGGGAGGGTGTGCACAACTTCTTTGCAACCTTCATAGAAGTGCTACGTGACAGACCCCCGGGTCATGATTGGGAGCTTGAGCCAGGTGTCACTTGTGGTGACTACCTCTTTGGGATGCTTCAGGTCTGATTCAAGAACAATATTTACACTTTACACACTGGTATTTGGATGATCTTCCCCTCTGATGAGCTGGTTTGTATTTTTGGCAGGGAACTAGATCTGCTTTATATGCAAACGGTAGAGAGTCCATTAGTGTTACCATCGAGGAAGTGACACCAAGATCTGTTGGGGCTATTATAGCTCTCTATGAAAGAGCGGTTGGGTTGTATGCCTCACTTGTCAATATTAATGCTTACCACCAACCTGGTATATATATTCCGACCAAATCTATGTTTTGTGATTTGCCAGCTTAAATTTGTGTACTGAATCTTATAAAACAACAACGAGTTCAGGTGTGGAAGCCGGGAAGAAGGCGGCAGCTGAAGTTCTGGCCCTGCAAAAGCGTGTATTGTCAGTTCTTAATGAAGCCAGGTAAGAGTCAGACCATGTGTGCTTCTTATCAGGAGAGACCAGTTAGGTATTAATCCTTCTTTTCTCTGCCTGTAGTTGTAAAGATCCGGTAGAGCCATTGACACTGGATGAGATAGCTGATCGTTGCCATGCTCCTGAAGAAGTAACGTGTTTAAATCCTTTGTATCTTTTCGCATGGACATGATCAAGAAGTTGTATGTTTTGAAATTTGCAGATTGAGATGATATACAAGATCATAGCTCACATGTCAGCAAACGACAGAGTTCTGATAGCTGAAGGTAGCTGCGGATCGCCAAGGAGTGTTAAAGTGTACCTTGGTGAGTGCAATGTGGATGACATGTACGCATAAGAAAACTTTCTCAAACGCTCAAATGAGTCTCAATCTCTGTTCTGTTGTTTTGCTTATTTATTTCTGCAACGTCTATGATTTTGAAATATTAATAAAAGATTGCAATAAGAGCAGGAAACACTTGTGTACTGAAAACATTGCAGGGTTCATCAATCAATCACTTGTTTAGATCTCAACACGTTTCTAGATGTTCTTCCGTTGATTCTCTCTATAAACAAACTAAACAAAGGTATGTCAGGGATGCTCAACAAATCTCCTCCGTGTGGTTAAATGTTCATGAGTATTGCAACTCAAGCAAAGTGAATCGTTACATGTTTGTAGCATCTTCCGTAAGAAAACCCAAGACACAAGTCGATTTGTCCCCACCAACCATCTAGTTTCAGCTAACATAACAACATACATCAAAATATAACGTTGCTTCTGTTTTTTTCCCATTTTTGAACACCACTTTTTGTATAAAGATATTGCTGAATGATCGTTTTTCTTTTGAAAATAATCGCTTTCGCCAGAGTTTTGGTAGTCTTTTTTTCTTATTAAAAAAAAAACTACCAAAACTTTAACAAAAAAAAAAAAGAATTCTCTATATTTTGAAAATTAAAAAGAGAACTAAAAGTGGAGAAATGGTTTCAAATAACCCAAAACAAGTTATCGTTTTCAAACTAATCAAATGATCAAATTAAGTTTCATAAAATGACAATTATACTTTTGTTCAGATATATAAAAATAAATAAATATTTTAAAAATATTCTAAAATTTTCTTTCATGAAAACGTTTTTTTCAAAGTAATTTTTGCTTCTAAAAAAAGATAATTGTAAAAAGTTAGTAAGACATTCTTGAATGTGTATTATATCTTTCTTAATTTGAGTTTATAAAGATATTCCAGAATAAGTATAATATCTTTATATAATTTAGAAAATATTCAGAAACATGATTTGAAAAATACATTCTTAATTTGTATTTATGATCACCATCATGAATATATATTTATGAAATCTTTACTAAACTAGAATTATATGTATATTAACAAATATATTCCAAGAAATATATATAGCATCTTCCTAAAGTTTACTGAAGAAATTATTGAATTTGATACCTAAATTTTATAAAATATGCTACACATTTTGAAAATATCTTTGTAAATTTTGAATAATATCTTTATAAATATGCATATAAGTTAAATTCATGAAAATGCTATATACATTTAGAAATAAATTTAATATACATACAAGTTTATATTCAAGAAATCTGATTAACGTTTATGAAGACATTCATTAATTTAGAATTTTTTTTTTATAAATTCACGAAGACATAGTACACGTTCATGAAGATTATTTATTTTTGTAAAGAAAAATCGAATCTAAAAGAAAGAAATTGATGAAAAAAAATTTCAATGATATTATTTTCGAAATTTCAATATATATTAAATAAATAGTTTCTCTTAATTAAAACAATAAATGAAAATATAATTATTAGTCACATTTTTATGGTTGACAAAACAAAGTTACCATGTTTAAGAAATCTAATTTGGTTACTTTGACTTCTAATTTGGTTACTTTGACTACATAAATAAAAAAAGCAAACAAAAGTTTAATTTAAACTTCGTTTCTCTCCCTCGCTCCTCCGTGAAAGCTTTTTGATTAAGCTTCCTTCGTCTCCTCCACTGCGTGATCTGTGACTGACTCCCTGAGGAATCTCCTCGTAAGCAAGACGTTCGTTTGTTCAGCTTAGCAACTCAAACTCACACCATGGTCTCCAGCAGAGTATCAGATTCGCCTGCTCCCAAGGCCCATAACGGCAACGTATCATCCTCAGCTTCTGTACAGGTCACCAGATCCCTAGTGACCGATCCTGAGGCCGCTGGTTCAGCTTCCAAATATCACATGTATACAAATTCCGACGACTCCTCCCTCCATTCGTTTCTTGCGAACAGTAGAGTGTATAGTAACGTCGGTCGTAGTCACGTAAGAAGCTCGTCTTATTACATTTGCTCCGAGGTGAGATCCTCTAGGGAGACTCTCGTGGCTGCGCGCGGACAGACGGAGCCCACTATGGTTTGTGTTTAGCCTTTCTCTGTTAAAATCTGGATCCACCATGGTTGATTTGATGATTTTTTCCGCATTAATAATAAAAATGATAGATATAAAAGAATAAAAATGATAGATATAAAATGATTGATAAAAAAATATTTTCCGGCATTTTTTCCACTAATTTTGGAAGAAAATATAGTGGTGGATATGATCTTTCTTAGAGCTTGTGTTTACAGGTTGTATGTGACATCAGAGAAGAATTGCTTGTGTTGATTCTGTTTTACTTGTATAATGATGGGTGGAACAACAAGGATGTGATTTTTTTTTCTTTACTGATCTTCTCATAATCTTAGTTCATATTACAGGAGCTTAATGATGAAAAGTTCTCTTCTGAAGAAGTAAGCTATATTCCGAGTGCCCCTCCAATTCCCTTGGCAGTAGAGGAATCCGGAAAAATTAAACCAGCAAGTATTCAAGTTTCAGAAGCTTCTGATACCATGTAAAATATAATACCCCCTAGGTTTCATTAAAGATAAAAGTTTTAGAAAAAAATTTTGTTTCACAAAGATAGGTTTTTTATGTTTTCTATACAAAAATTGCAAATTTCAATAAAATTAATTGGATTTATTAAAAGACTATTGGTTAAAAAGCATTGGAATTTGATAATTTCAAAAAACGATGAATGATTAATGTGTTTTCTTAATATGTGTGAAAACACCAAAACATCCATCTTTAATAAACGGAAGGAGGAGAATATAAATATTATTGTGTTGTGTTTGATAAAAAAAATACAAGACACATATATATAGCAGTAACATTAACGTAATGCTAATACTAAATAATGTTAATTTTCCTAAGTAAATATGCTAATAATATTTCGAGATTATCTTGCTTTTCAAATCTATTCTTTTAGTCTTCTGGGTCTCTAGGGAGATACGGCCTAATAGTTATCTTCAGTCAGTTATCTTCAGTCAGTTTTGTTATCTTCAGTCAGTTCTGGGTCTCTAGGGAGATACGGCCTAATACATCTCTAATAGTTATCTTCAGTCAGTTTTGTAAACAAGTTGGATTGAGCCTTCTATTTCTTATGTACCTTGATACAGCAGCGCTCGTGGCACATCGCATGCAGTGGTTTCCTACGATGCATGTGTGCGACTTTGCCTTCATGCGTGGGCAAAGGGTTGCATGGAGGCTCGCATGTTTCTGGAAAACGAATGTGCTCTTCTACGAGAAGCATTCGGGTGAGTTTATTATTGAAGTGTAAATATTTTATATTTCTTTATACAAAACTGAAAGTCAAATTATATGTTTTCATCCACATGCCTCAAAAGTAATTATTGAGTAACAGATGTTTTTGGGGGGTTGAAACTGAATACAGGGTGAAGGAACACCTTTCGCTATCGAAGGAGGAAATGCTGGTGAGTCAATCTTCACAAGCTCCGCACGAGGGAGTTGCACCAAAACCCAAGAAAAACATTGGCAAAATGATGGTTCAAGGTAAAATTTTATTCCATATTCCATCTGCTCTTATTTGGCTGCTGCCCTCCTATAACCAATAGAAAAAAAAATGAACTTGTCTACTTCTGCAGTATGGCGTGTTAAAACAGATTTGGATGCAGCTCCAACGGGTAATGGTATATTATATGTCGAGCCATCGCTGAAAAAGATTGAGAAACTCCGGGTTCACTTTTCCAATATCTCAACACGTATATCTTCTAAATGGCGGGCTCTAAAGAAGATCAATCTTCGTGCAAATGGTTATTTTCTTTTACTTAGCATATGTCTTATATATATATATATATACAGTCAGGGGCGGATCTAGAAAATAATTTAACATGAGACATAATAAATAATAATATTTTATATAATTTAATAATTAAATTATATTAGATAACCAATAAAATTTAATTATATATTATTTAATAATACATCATATTATATTTTAAATAGATCAAAGAAAAAGTAAACAGTTTTTATAGTGTTAAATATTCACTTAAGTAATATTATTAAATTATATATTACACATAATAGTTTCATTATAGGATCTTTATTTATTTTATTTTTTCTTTTAATTTAAAATTAAAAAGAAAAAACTTAATAAAACTAATTGTTAGAGTAAAATTCATGTAAAGTTTTGTTAATTATATATTAATGTTTGAACAAAATAAATTATATATTTTGGAAGAAAATGATAGTAGACAAAAGAAAATAAAAACAATTGTAAGAATAAAGAATAGTCTTAGGTACGAAAAACAAAAGAAAAAAGAAAGAAAAATATATTTATGAACATGTGATTGTAAGTGTTAAAAAAAATGAACGAACAAAGGACAGTTAAGTGGGCTTGAACGTTATTAGGGTGTGGCACAAGGGCACGTTTTAGCCGAAAAAAATGAACAATTTCATCTTTGTAAGCAAATGCTTACAAGATTTATTATATCAATGAGTATGTGGCACGTGCCACACCCTCTCCGTGCGTGCGTCCGCCCCTGTATACAGTATGTGTGGGCGAGGTGAGGAAGATGTAGTTCCATGTTTCGCCATTTCACTGCTTTATGTTTTTTTTTTTTTTGGTGAGATGACGTTCATAGATATGGGCTAATCCATTTGATTCTGCCATTCAGAGAAATACTTGTGTAGGTTAAGATTGAAAAGCTCAACTGTAGATGACGCCGTTATCATGCAATCCGGATCCGATGAAGAAGGCCGTGTTTTGTATGTACTTATATATATTTGACATTCTTTCCTCTCTTCCATTTCCATCTATGTGGTGTCTGACAAAGTACATGGAATTTCAACAGCTTTCTTGATAGTCATGAAGATGATCTGATAGTTGAAATATTTGAATCAAAGGGGAAGGAATTTGGGCGTGCGCTTGTCCCGCTAGCTAAAGTTACTGAAGTTTCCGTGAGTCATTTTACGTACCTTTTTCATTTGTTAGTACGTTTCAAAATGTTTCTAATGAAGAATGCATACAGGCTTATTCACTTTCCTGGGAGTCTGTATTTCGTGAGCCGGGACATCAACTTGTGGGAAAAATCCAGATCCATTTTGACTATTCAGCAAGTTCTGATGATAATAGCCATTTGAAGGTGTGTTAGCGACCTCTCTCTCTCATTATATTTGGTATCTGTGATGATCTCTCTTTTTGTTTGCTTCCTCTAATTAAGTGGATTGGCATCTATCTGTAACAGACTGAGAGACTACCTCTTCTCTTGTTGATAGTAACTAGATAATTTTACTCAGAAAAAATCATTTTATAATAGTTGTTAATTTTATTACAACATGGGAGCTTCATGGTTGTAAAAGAGCTTATGAAAGTACATTCTGCTCCTCTCTATGTTCAATTAATGAAACGTTCCTCAAATTTATTGACAAAATTTATCTTCTGTTTTAAGTATGTGTATCCTCTGCAGATTATGTGTATGAACACACACACACACACACATATATATATATATATATATATATATAAAAAAAACTCATTGTATAGTGCTCAGAAGATTTTGGTGTATTGATTTTCTTGTTTCATCTTCCTGTAGGGTTGTTCCGTTGCGGAAACAGTCGCATATGACCTAGTCCTGGAAGTGGCCTTGAAAACGCAGTGGTTTCAGCAAAGAAAATTGTTGTTATATGGTTCATGGAAATGGCTTTTGGAAGAATTTGCCTCCTACTATGGGATTTCAGATGTCTACACCAAGCTCAGGTATACCGCACTCACTTTCTCTTCTTCTTTTTTTAATCATTGGAGGATATGCTATAACTCGGTTTTCTCTATCGTGTTTGGTTGCATTAAGATACTTGACCTATGTGATGGATGTCGCTACACCGACTTCAGACTGTCTCCATTTGGTGCATGACTTGCTAGCACCTGTCATCATGAAAGGAAATGGCAAGGCTACCTTGAGTCATCAAGAGGTAGATCCTCAATCCTATTATTTTTTTCTTTTCGTTTTGTTGTTTTGTGTGAATCTTGTCTCAAGTTAAGCAATATTTGTGTGTTGTTCACCATTGTATTCATAGTTGTGCATGCAATGATGAATGACAGAGTAGACTTCACGTAGTTGCTCACATTGAAAATTTAGACATGAAAATACCAAGTTATTTCTGTTTGCTGTTGATTTGTTTTTTGTGTGTGTAAGCATAGTAGTCTTGTCATACAAATGCTTTTTCTGCTTCTGAACCGCTTATGAATCTCCTTTTTTTTTCCTTTCAAAAGAATGGGATCCTAAATGAAATCAAGAACCAAACCGAGCAGATTCTGAAGCTGGTCTTTGAGAACTACAAATCTCTTGATGAGTCTTCTTTCTCTGGAATGAATGATGTAGTCAGTTCTGCAACAGGAGTTCCAGCGCCAGCGCTCGCTCCGGCTGTTAAAGTGTACTTGCTTCTGCATGATATATTGTCTCCGAAGGATCAGAGTAATCTTTGTAATTACTTCCAGGTAAAGCATACACCTTCTCAAATGCCTTACTTTACTCTTGGTTAATTTTTCTCATCTATTTGGCATCAATGCTTTTTATAGGTAGGAGCAAAGAAGATATCTAGAATGCATATGGGTGAGACGGATGAGTTTGTTACAAACAACAATGATCCCAATTTTTGGGATCCTTCTTCAATGTCGTCTGCTTACAAGAAAATGACTATGGTCTGCAAGAATGTAAAGAATGAGATTTATACTGATATTGAGATCCACAATCAATATATACTTCCCAGGTTAGTATGCAAGTGAAGAAAGTTAGGTTCAGCTAAGCTAGTCTAGTCTTATTCAACTATTTCCAAACAATTGATATGAAAGGAGGTCTTGTAGCATCTACCTACAGGTGTTGATTGCCCAATGTTTGTTATATTGTTGTTTTATGCAGCTTTATTGACCTTCCAAACTTGTCAGCATCCATATATAGCACTGATCTCCACAACAGACTTCGAACATTCCTTGTTGCATGCCCACCGTCTGGTCCTTCACCAGCAGTTGCAGAGCTTGTTATTGCAACTGTAGAATTTCAACGTGATCTTTCCAGCTGGAACATTGGGTAGGTCATTTAGATTATTGACTGGCAATTTGTTATTGACTGGCATAATGTTGTTATTTTGCAGTCCTATCCAAGCTGGTGTTGATGCAAAAGAATTGTTCCACCAATATATTATGATTTGGATTCAAGATAGACGCCTTTCCTTACTTGAGTCATGCAAACTTGATAAGGTATATACTCCCTCTGTTTCACGATACGATGATAGACTTTTTTAGTGTTTTAATACCTATAAAAAAAACACATTAAATCACTATAATAAATGTATCTTTTTTTGTAATTTTCAATTTTCAATAATTTTTAATCAATAATAATTCATTAAAGTCAATTAATTTTTTTGAAAATCACAATTGTTTTATAGAAAATACAAAAAGTCTATTTTTGTGAAACAATTTTTTTTTTCTAAAACTAGGGTCGGTCCGCGCTACGCGCGGAATGTCTATATTTATGTTATGATAATTTGTGTGATTTTTTTTGGTTGTTTTGGGGTTTCAGATATATGACTGTTTATGTATAAGATATTGAGAAATTTCTTAAAATAGCTTTTTTTTTTTTTAGTTTTTGTCACCAAAATAGCCATCAATAAATAAAATGATCAAAATAAGTTTTATTAAACAGTAAAAATGTATTTTTATCCTAGGGTTAACTAATCTAGACTTAGAATTTATAGTTAAGGGGTGAAGTTTGTGGATATGGTTTCAAATTTTAAAAAATAAAAAATAAATACTAAAAATTTCAAAATAAAAAGAGGTATTTTAATCATTTTCTTTTTCAAAAGTTATTTTTGTGACAAATATTTAAAAATGACTATTTAAGAGAATTACCCTATGATATTTGGACTTTTTGTCTTTTTCAACTATGACTTAGGAGAGTGGTTCTGTGTTTATGGTGTTTTTATGAAAAAAATGTAGTTTCTATATTGTATTTTGATGTATTTATGTACTTAGATATCTGATGTGTTGGGTTTAATATTGTCATTATATTGAAACGTGTAGATGTTATGGTTTAGGAGGGTTGTATTATGTTTGTGTTGCTATTGAAATGTTTTTGGTGTATATGATTGAGTTACGGTATTGATATATTTATGAGAGTAATATCGTGGTTGACTTTAATAAAATTCACTGTATATTTTTGACGTTATTAGCTTCTTCCAAATTTATACTAATATATTAGAATTGTAATTTTGTTTAGAGGAAATTTTTCTTGCTATGACATTATAGTTATTAAATAATATAATATAATGTTTTGTGGTAAATACTAACAACTTTTTAAATGATATGTATCTGTAAAGAAAGTTTGTATTTTAGAATATAATAAAATGTGAAAACTATATATTTATATATATTATTGTTTTATGTTTAAATAAACAATCAATTTACTCTTTATATTGTTGGATCGGAAGTTATTATAATATAATAATTCATGTGGTGCATCTAATAATTTTTTTAGTATATATATATTTCTTTAAAATTTAGAAGTAATTAATAGAAAATCTGCGTTATGACTTCATAAAATATATTTTTTTAAATGATAACATTGCATTGGCATGTCTCGTATGTAACAAAGAGCATAAGCTGTAATTGTGTGTAGTTATTTTTGAAAAGAAATTTTATAGTTCTACATGAACAGTTTGAGTAGTACTGACGTTTTAATCTCAAGTTTAGGAATAATTGGATTCATGTTGATTTTATGGGTTATAGGCCTATTTGGTGTTATTGGTTTGGTTAATAATTTTACGGGATTGGTTTTTGCTATACAAATTAATTGTTTGTAAAAAATCTTATGTATATTTTTACCAAATCATTAAATACATTATGCATTATTATTAATATAAGCTTTACAATTGCACAAATATAATTATATGATGAATTTTTAATTTAAAAAACAAAAAGATAAATTAATGTATCTTACTATCTTTTTTTTTGTCAACCAATATATCTTACTATCAATTTGGAATATTAAATGGTGTATGATATATTCAAATAGTAAGATTTATATTAAAAAAAATAGAACAGGGTCGTCATTTTTTAACGTAACACAGATTAATATATTAGAAGAAATATTCGTTGTACGTATATCAAATCATTAAAATACATTTTCCATATATTGTATGTTTTAGTATAAACCTTATATATGATTGTAGTACTTTCTTATTAATTGGTGAAGTGAAATGATACTCGGTTGTATCTGTTATTAACATCATATAATATTAGACTAAGTTTTTTTCTTATCATTGATCTTATGGCAGTACCGATAATAATTATGGTGATATTTGGGAACACATGAAGACAGTTAAAAGGCCTACGTGTGTAATGGGCCTTGAACTTAATACGATGAAAAACTAACAAACCTAAAATCTGAATTTGGAAAAAAGGTTGGATGCGCATCTTTTTTTCTGTATAGGTTCTGCACCAAGTCAATTACAGCAAAATACAAACACGAACACGTAAGCTAGGGGAATCCATTTTGATTACACTGTGTTCTATGGAAATTGGAGACAGACGTAGAGAGTAGATAGTAACTAAGAGGATGTATAAAAAGATAGTTTTATAAATAATAGAAATTGCGAGTGTATTAAACTTAAAACCAGAGGAACGATTACTGCGAATATTGTTCTGGAAAGTAGGAAAAGTATTAAAGAGAACTTAAAAATGGTAGGTGGTCTGAGTGAGTGTGTGATGGATAGTGCATGCTGAAGTTACTTCAGTTCAAGGAACTTCGTGATTTTTTTGTAACGAAAACAAACTGTGCATGGGCTGTCAAGATCTCCAAGGTTACATTTTATGAGTAGCATGATTAGCATCAGGTTGTATTCTGCTCTCTTCATACATGGGACGTTGCACAATGATCGCGTCATTTGTTTCCAGCATGTGTTAATGCTTTATAGTTGCATAATCCTTTTTTTTTCTTTTTGATTGTCATTCTCGAAAGAGTCGCAATTATAAAGGCATTGGTTTTGGCTCCTAAGTAGTCTCGAGTTCAAAATATTTTACAAACTTTCATGAGTCAAAAGATAGAAACGTATAAACATGTTATTGTACCACATCACAGAATACATTAACTGTCGTAGTAAGTAAGAAGATAGAAAGTTGAAGATTTAATCTGAACTATTTTCCTTTTTGTTAAAATTTACAAAACTATACTACCATGAAAAATGTAAAAAATATAATCATTAATATTTATTATTGTTTTCCTATCTCCCCCGTCGTCTAATATATGTTTACCTGTTGCTCTTCTACCTTCCTTTTGTAGAGACGAATGCCATTGAGAATGGCCCCAGGTTTGCACGCATCAAGGATATCATTGGCTCCAAGCTGTACACAAGAAGAAGAACCAAGATGGTTAAAATCTTCTTTCATTATTGAGTAACTACATGACACATGAATTTCCCTTGAATCACCTTTTGATTTTGATTGCATTAACCCCACTTGTTTTGGGTTCCATCAGTTCATAGACCATGAAGTTGTCAACAGCCTATTGACATCAACAACAAAAAAACAAATATGACAAAAATTGGATAACAATTCTTTCACTAAAAATATAGTTTCTCACCTTAGAGACATCCTTCCCAAGGTAGTTTGATCCCCCATCACTAAGCTCAAGAGTCTCACTCTCGTAGATACCAATGGAAGCTCCACTCGGAACCACATCTGTAACCTTGACACCTTCCTATACCGTGAAACAACACATATTAGAGACACATCGTGAATGTATTTTTAAAAATCAATTTTTTTTCACGCATGCATTTTCCAGAATCCATTATATTCTTAGTTAACCTCTTGCAATTTAGTCATTAATAAACAATTATAAATTCCAAAAAAAAAAACAATCTAACATTGCATGAGATGATGATGCATGATCAATCTAATAAGAGCACCAATCAATCTGAGTCCACTCATACTTAAATAATCTTAACTATTAGAAACACAAAGTCCGGGGAGTTTGAAACTTCTAAAACATAAATCTGACTCTGTACTATGGATTCAGGACGGTGCAAATGTCTAATGAACTAACCGGTGAAAGACGTTGTCTATGAACAAAAGGCGGATGTAGATAACATACCTGAGCCTCCCAGAAACTTAGCAAATGGACTTGAACAGTGGAGGAGGGGCGGCCAGTCTGCAGATCGGAGAGGAAGACCGAAACGTCAGCCATATTTCACAGAATTGTCTTACCGGTTAGCTTTTAAGAATGAGAGGATGATTATCGAATGAAGAAATCTTACCTTTTTATATATGAATCTCCACCGTCTTACAGATCCAGAAATCGCATTGAATGTAGATAATGTGTGAGAGAGTAATGGAGGGTTTTAGATGATAACCTGGTAACTCGTAACGTTGCGTTACTCCGAGGAAGAAGATGGAAAATCGATTTCGAAGAGCTAATTGACATGGGGGTGTAAAAGAGAGGCGAAGAAGAAAACAGGGTAAACCCTAACTGAAACGCGCCCATCAAACTTAATGAAAGCCCAACAAAAATAAATACCGGATGACGTTCAAGGCCCAACAAACTGCAGAGAAAATGATACGATGAGTTTCATTGGACAGGGACACGTGTCAACCCTATATCAATTGAGTTTCCACGTGGACATTGCGGGAGGGACTCAAACAATTTTTTATATAATTAGATATCTAACTTAAGGAAAGGGAAGGAGTATATATATATATGGCTTCTCTGCGTGGTTTTCTTCAATTCTAAATCAAAACTGTGGAGAAGTAACAAATTTTTTTGCTGGATGTGCGTCCTTATGAGCTTATGGTGCATCATTGAGTAACTGACTCCTTAGTGTCCATTAAAAAAACCTATCATTCAATCAGGTACAATGGGGCGGAGTCGGGGCACATCGTTCAACAACCCCATTTGTTGATGAAATGTACACCAGGCTGAACGAAACCATTCAAGACTATCAAGTTATCATTTCTAGCTGGCCCAAATGTATCTTTGTCCTGGAGAGTGTAAGTTTCTCGATCGATGCCTTACGCAACTGTGAAAAGTTTTCATGTGTATTCTTCCATTGCATGTATATAAGCTACAACATAGATTGTGTTTCTTTTAGGCCATTGCTGATGTTGAAAAAGCAATTGTGGAAGCTCTGGAGAAGCAGTATGCAAATGTCTTATCACCTCTAAAAGAAAACTTGGCTCCAAAAAAGCCATATGTAGTTCCGGATGAGGTGAGTACTTCCAACACCTTTTTCCTTAAAATTAATGAAGATCTGTTTGTTAAAAAGTTTATTTTATCCGCTGGTGCAGCTGGGCATTTTATTAAACACTATGAAGAGAATGCTTGATGTTCTACGGTACAATATAGAGGCTCAATTCAAAGCATGGTCTTCATCATGCATTCCTGATGGTGGGAACGTAGCTCCTGGGGATCGTCTTTCTGAGGTGACGGTGATGCTCAGAGCCAAGTTTCGAAGTTACCTTCAAGCTGTTGTCGAAAAACTCGTACAAAATGTGAGTCTTATGTTTTCTAATCTTGTTTGGTTTTAGCATGTTTTGAGATCCTAAAATGCACGTGTTGTAATAGTTTATCTTTTTTTATTGTTTTCTACAAAAGGCGACAACGTTGAAGAAGATTCTTCGGGACTCTAAGGGCATCAGCAGTGGTCTCCACTGCGCCTGCTCTAAAGAAAGTGTTGGAGAATCAGACATGCATAACTTGAAGGAGCAGCTCACCAACACACTGAATAATCTACATTCGGTTTGTGCGACGCATGTATTCATCGCATTGTCTCGAGGATACTGGGATCGTATGGGAGAGGTCAACTATTTCAATAGTGTCTCCTGAGTTTTGTTTTGTCTGGCGTGTGTGTGTTGGGAGAGCTGATTCTTCATCTCTTGCCCCCATGACAGATTGTTCTGAGCTTTTTGGAGAACAAGACAGAGAACAGAGCTTGGTATAAGGGTCCTAGAGTTGCTGTCTCTGTAAGCCCCCCCCTATACTTCTGATTGCATTACTCTAAGACTTTACCTCATCTTAATAAATGGTGCATATTCGCAGATGTTAGACGATACATTTGCAGCAGAGATGCAAAAGCTACTAGGAGATTCGTTGAGAGAGCAAGACCTGGAGCCTCCGAGATCGATTGTGGAGCTTCGCTGGATTCTTTGCAAGGACACTACAGTTAATAAAGGCAAGTCTTTCGACTAGTAAATATCAAACGCCTAAAAATGCTCAAGATTCCTTTATAGCTCGAAACTGTAAGGGATCAGATCTCATTTCCTTTTAGCACTAGCATATCAATGTATTACAAGACTGGTGAAGTGAAATACAAAAACTCTCTTTACAAAATTGACTAAATTCATGGAGAATAAGTCTGATTTAATATCTGGCGACCAAGTCCCTGCGTTGTGAAGAAGATTGAGAACAAACTAATGGTTGACGGCTTCAAAAACAAGCATCTATTGAATTGAGATCAAACTAATCTTTAACATTGAATGTTGAGGATAACATCAGAGAGAAGAAGAGGCAAACAAACAAATGGCATATGTACAGATAAAATCAGAAAGATATAAAACATTTGCTGAGTTGAGGATGTTGCAACTTATGAGCACCAATGTGAGTGAGATGGGTGTTCCAATTCAGATTTCAGACAAGCTTTGATATGGCCTTGCAAGACACCCAGAAGGCTTTGGATGCAATACTCAAGATCATTGGGTTTTGATATATCCTGTAGCCAAAAGAACAAATTTGAACTACTTAGAAGCAGTCAGACAAACAAACTAATGATTAAAAAGAGAGAATGTTTGGTGGATGTACCCTATGGCAGTTGCGCTCCAGGATGCAACGTTGTAAATAACTTTACTTCCTTCCCATGCTTTACGAAGCTTCCCCTTTCGCTTCTTCACTGAAAACATGGTGCTAAGTGCTGCGTTCATAAGCAAAAACTCTCTTAGTACCACTCTTTGATAAGGAGAGAGACATAAGAGTCACACTCTCACTAGCATCTTAGCAAAGATATTTGAGATCTATCTAACAAAAATCCCTAGAGGCTAACATTCTTTGTTTCTAATCGTGACACATAGATGTTACCTTTCTGAAGCTGATCAGGTGATATATCCTACACAAAGAGCAACACTCACAATAAGTTGATCAGACATGGAAACAGAACAGAGATACGAGAACAGGGGCATTAATGTACCTTGGTCTGCTTAAGGGAAGATAAATAAGTAGCCATGAAACAAGCGAGACCGTCAGCTATATCTTCTTCTCTAACAAGAACATAATCATCTTCTGTTTCACCCTCACCCCATACATCATCTTCACTAACTACATCCCAAGTGCTACCATCTTCTGCCAAATTCAACAGCCTCTATATAGTTTTATCTCTACAAGTACCAAAAAACAAAACTGTAATGAAGTGTTCATACCAGGAAGATCTTGGAGAAGAGAAACTTGAGCTAACTCGATCTTTTCCCGAAAGTCATGACCTTCGACTCTAGACTTGATGAGATCATACAACTGCACAAGAATCATGGGATCAAGGTGCAATTTTTAAAATTTAATAAATTTAAAGGAGCATACTTTATCGGTTTCAGGATCTCCTTGATCGGAAGAAGAAGAAAACTCTTCTTCCCTCTCCGGCGAGTCGCTATTATCCTCCTCCTCCTGGGAACCACCGGTTTCGATTCCATCGCCGCTGGGAGCAGTATCGGTGAGATTGAGCAGCTCGAGAGCTCGCTGGCAATCCTCGAGCAGATTCTGCAACGTCTTCCGCTTGACTCGAATACTATCCAACTCGACGCGGTTTACTGAACCAGGAGTCGAGCTAGAGACCTCAATTTCCATGGAATTGAGAGGAAACTATCTGAAGGCGTGGAAAATCGCAAGAGACTGATTTTGATTCTTCTTCGTCGTCTCCACCCTTTCTCTTATTTGTGGGGAAAAAGAAAAAAAAAAAAAAAGAGAAAAGGATAAAGAGAGTCGTATGTAGTAAGACAACAAGCAACTACATTAATATTTGTCGGAATATTAGAATCTTCTTGTTGAATCTTATTTAGATACAAGAGTAACAAACATTTCTTAAGAAATTTAATTATGTACATTTAAATATTTAGTCGATTTGGCGTCGATTTAAACCAGCTGCAAACCATAATTACCCAGCCTGTTTCCTTGGTCAAATTTGCTAAAAGCCTGAAACCCACAATCATACCCTAAATATATTAACATCAAAATTAAATAAGAAAGCAATTGGTGCGTGCTTACTTTGCAAGATTAATATTATCATTTACATTAAAACTATTTATTTTATTCAGGGTCGGCCTTTAGATTTTGGGGGTCTATAGACGACTTATAAAATATTTCGGCTAAAAAAAATTTTGGTAAATTTAGAGGCTTGAAAAAAAAAAATTTAGGGGTTTTGCCCAAAAAAAAAATTTAGAAGATTTTTTCTATGTAATTTTTTCCAAAAGTTTTAGGGGCTTAAGGCAATGTTTCGTTATGATTTGCCTCGGACCGGCCTTGATTTTATTTTATCCTAACTTACAAAGCCGAAATCGGATAAAAACACCGGTTTCATTGGGAGCTAAACCGATTCACGGGCGAGAAAACCGATCCAAATCTCCAACGCCTGGACCGAACCAGCTGGTCGGAGTATTGTTTTTTCTTATGATTCTAATCAAGTGTTGTGACTTGTGACTTGTGAGCTACGAATAGGCCTGTGTGATCCCTTTTGTTTTTAAGCCCAATAGTATTCTTTTCTTTTTGTTTAGTAGCTCATATATGAACTCCAAAGAGTGCTTTTGTCGATTATAAAAACTGGGGCGCAACAGCGACAGCCATTCTATTCAACGAAGGAGGTGAGGTGACCTTCCCCGCTGGCCGCTACTATACAACATTACGGCTTAACCGGTGAAATCTTCAGGTTCATGCAATTTACGGTTAGCAAAGTTTGCGGTGTATCCAATTTGGTTCTTGAACTTCATCATAATCCTTTCCTAGTACCAAAGGCCGTTCGGGGCATAAATGCTGGCTGGCTCGGACATCCAACAAACAAAGATTATAATGCATGAAAATAATATAACGAAACACCCATCAAACAAATAAAATAAAGTAGACGAATGAATGGAGTCCCCATGCATGCACCAGCATTATTCAAATGATAAGTTGTTTTATATGAATGGGCCACGTAGCTTTTATCAAAGAGGTGTAAAGATGTCTGTATATATAATAAATAGTCAAAGGTGTCACCATTAACAGAAAGTAAAAAGAGAGAGTGGTGGATGGTCGTGGTCGGCACGATACACCAATGCAAGGGTGTATTAAGGTTGTCATTTCTATTCCCTTTGTTCTGATTACAAAATCAAATAATTATTATCCCAAACTTACTTAATAAAATGTAGTAATTGATAAAGACTAGGTAGAGACATTGATATATTAACTAGCTATATAAAGAAGGCGTTATCAAAAACTATAGGTTAGAGAGTAAATTATAAGAGTGGACATATGTGTATTTTTATGAGAGAAATGGTTGGAGAAGAGAAGAGGTCATAAGATAGAAGAATGAGAAATGTTTCTCCCTCCAAGAAGGGAGGGCGTGTACAACTGCCGAATGAATGATGAAACAAAAGACTTCCTCGGTTTACGCCCAACATTTTCGCTTCACCTCTTCTCTCTCAAAACACCGTTGAACACATCAAATCCAAATCTCTCTCTCTCTCCTAACCCTTAAGAAAATTTAACAATTATTATTATCATCTTAATTCATTCTCCAGATCAAAAATCAAGGTTTTGTTTATTGAATTCATGTTTCTTATGATCTGAGATCGGCTATTATCATCATCATCATCATCATCTTCATTATTTTCTTTTTTTTTCCCTTGGCCTTAGTGCTGAATTTCAATGGTGTGACCACTCGCGCTATATCAAAACTATGGCTAACAGAAACGGAGAATCTTCTTCTTCACAGCCTCCTCAATTCCAGCCACAACAACAGAATGCTAATGAACAAGACCCGGAGCATCATGTCTGTCTCTCTCTCTCTCTTTTTTTATTTTCACTATTAATCTCCGATCAAACCTAACAGTCCTCCTTCTGAAGATGCTCAATGTTTCTCATATTGATCAATACTTGTGTTTTTCCTCCTGGACAGTCTGGAAACGCAGACCCTCGTTCCCGTGGTGGCAACACGGTAATATTACTTTCTTACATTTGAGCATTCATATAATAACCATGTGGATTGAAATATACACTTTTTAATGTAAACACACAATAATGTATAGGCAAACGAAAAGAAACAATCCTTACTGTTACTAGTATATTTTTTTATGTTAGATACCTCAGTGATTTTCTTAATGTACGTAGTACGTACTGGTATTTACTTTTGTAGGTATTCAAGAGTGGACCGCTATATATATCCTCAAAAGGTTTGGTTACTTCTGAGGATACTGAGATTCTTTGTTCATATAGCCTTTCCCTTTTTTGTGTGTGTTCCAATTCTATGATGAGAGTTGTTTTATAGAAGGTGCAGCATTTCCAGTTTCGGCTGGGGATAGCTGTTACATCATGTGAGGTGGGTTATACAGGCTGTGCTTACTGTGGAGGCTACAATATCACCTCCTTCTGTTTCATTTTCAAACCTATGCTACTTCGATTGTTTACAAAAGCAGGAGTTTAGGAGTAGCTTTCTTGAGGGTTTTTGATTGGTGCTAAGCTAACTATACTGCAAAATTTGTATTTATTTGGTTCATAAGTTTCATAAGGTTTACTTAACACAGGGCTTGGGTGGACATCTTGGAAGAAAAGATGGTTTATCTTGACTCGTACTTCACTGGTTTTCTTTCGAAGTGACCCGGTAAACTTTCATATTCTGATGATCAAGGGTTCTGCCAATTGTTTTTTGTTTGTCTTTCTCAGTAGGTTTCTGTTTTATTTTATTTACAGAGCGCAGTCCAACAGAGAGGAGGTGAGGTCAATTTAACCCTTGGGGGAATTGATCTCAACAGTTCAGGCAGGTTAGCTTATTGTCTTGAATCATCACTTGTTTTCTTACTATAGTCTTTTAACTCATGTATTATGTAAATATCTGGTTCGGTGTTACTAACGTCATATAACTTTGGACTTTATTTTTGTTTAGCGTGGTTGTCAAGGCAGATAAAAAGCTGTTGACTGTTCTCTTCCCTGATGGTCGTGATGGACGTGCCTTCACACTCAAGGTTCCTTCAAAACTTTGCTTTCCTTTTCTGTTTTTATCTCCTCACTCTTGCTACTATCAGTTGCATCCATCTCATTTTTTATTTGATATTTTTATATTGCAGGCTGACACTATGGAGGATCTACATGAGTGGAAAGCTGCTCTAGAACACGCTTTGACACAAGCACCTAGTGCTTCTCATGTTATGGGTCAAAATGGTATCTTCAGGAATGATCAATCAGATGCCCCTGCCGGTGTTGATGAACATAGTATGTTTGTCAAAAATTTCAATGGTTTTTAGTCCTTAAACACCATGTATAGTAGTAACATGATCTGTTTTGAGTGCTGAGAGAGTGTCAAAGAGTAATAAAAGGCTCATAAAGAATGTGGGCATAGTTTAGATAACCGGTGACATCCAGTGATGCATTTTTCCATATTTCTTACAGGAGATGAGGCACCAGCAAGACCAACCGTACTTGGAAGACCAGTTTTACTTGCTCTAGAAGATGTTGATGGAACTCCGTCTTTCTTGGAAAAGGCACTTAGATTTGTTGAAGATCATGGTATTAATTAGTTTCATGCTTTCATATTGCTTATCTTTTAGTCACAGTGATCATTAAAGGAAATACTTTAATCTTGCAGGAGTCAATACAGAAGGAATCTTGAGACAAGCCGCTGATGTTGATGATGTTGAACATCGGATTCGTGAATATGAGCAAGGTTTGAGTTTATGCCTTTTCTTGATTTACTGCATTGTGATTTAGTATTTAATATGTAGTCACTTTGGTTCAGGGAAAAATGAGTTCTCTCCAACAGAGGATGCTCATGTTATTGCTGATTGTCTTAAGGTACCTTCCACTTATCACTACAATGCTGAGTTATATCCATTGCTGGATCTTAAATATCTCTAATTGTATCTATGAATTTTCAGTATTTTCTTAGAGAGTTGCCTTCCTCTCCTGTGCCTGCATCTTGTTGCAACGCTCTTCTGGAAGCTTGCCGTAAGTTTTATCATTGAGACATCTTGAATCATTCCTAGTTATCTAACGCATAACATCATCAGGTACTATCCGTGGTAATAGAGTCAATGCTATGCGTGAAGCAATATGTGAATCATTCCCTGAACCAAATAGACGCCTATTACAAAGGTAGTCTCTTATCTATTTTCACTATTAGCTTATGAAAGTTTAGAGATGAAACTTGTTTATGTGCAAAACCACCAGTAACTGAATCCAATAAAACCTTGTTTATTCCTATTGCAAGAATCCTGATGATGATGCAGCTAGTGGCCTCTAACAAAAATGTGAACCGGATGAACACCAACGCTGTTGCAGCTTGTATGGCACCTTTACTTCTCCGACCTCTTCTGGCTGGGGACTGCAATATTGAAAATGATTTTGATGTGGGCGGTGATGGTTCTATGCAACTTCTTCAAGCAGCTGCTGCAGCAAATCATGCACAAGCTATAGTGATTACATTGTTAGAAGAATATGACAGCATTTTTGGAGTAAGCTTTTACAAGGACCATTTCAGTTTTTACACCAGTGTAGTTATTATATTCAGACACTGACTCCTAGCTGCATATATGGTCTATGTCCGCAGGAAGGTTCCTTGTCAGCTGGATTGTACTCTGACTCAGAAGAGAGTGGTAGTGAAACGGAGGAGGGAACAGATGATGGTGACTCTGACTATGACGGCACACAAGGATCTGATGACTACACAGATGAAGAAGAGGATCTTGAAAATGAATCTGATAGATCATACAGTGAGAGTGAAGCCTCAGCCGACACTCCCCATGACCATAAAGCACGGCCCTCTATTCAGGTCTCAATAACTAATCTAGTTTCCTTGGTCCTCACTCCATCTTTACTTGGTGATTGTCATTTAGACATTTACTTTTGTTTATGTTGCAGATAACTGAAATTACAAGCTCTGAATCCACCCCCAAAGGAAGTACGGAGCCCCAAGTTCCTAAGAAGCTTTTATCCAGCTCTAAACGGTCTTCGCTACCACGGCATGGTGATGCAAGAAAGGATCAGAATGTTTTGGTTAAAGGGTCTGATAGTGGAGAGGTAAAGGCTGTATTAGAGGTCTCAAAACCTGAGGAAAAGAGCTCATCAACTACATTATCAAGTGCACCAGGAGGAAGTAAAAGGCTATGGGGCCGTGCCCATGTAAGTTTATTTTTTCTTCTTCATATAACCCCCAAGGGGCTAAAGGATCCACACGTTTTAGTAACACTTTGGTTTTTTAATGTGCCTTAGGGGAGGAAGAACCTTTCTATGGAATCTATTGATTTCACACTGGAGGTGGACGAGGATGAGTAAGTATTATTTTCATCTCTACTAGTGACTTGTTTAGATCAATACTCAAAAAGAGAGCCTGTTTGGAACTAAAGTAGATACTTTAAAACAATGTGATCTACATGGGTACTTAAAACTGACAATGTTTATTTATTTTCAGTGCTGACATTGAAAGACTTGAATCAACCAAATCGGAGCTACAAAACAGAATAAGAGAGGAAGTCAGGATAAGCCCATTTGAGTTATTATTGCTTGATGACTTGTAACGAGTCTGTGACCTGTAACAACCTTTATATTTCCTGGAACAGGTTAAGAACAATGCAGTTCTACAGGCTAGTCTGGAGCGACGGAAGAAGGCTTTGTACGTGAGGCGCCAAGCTCTAGAGAATGATGTAAGCTTATAACAAAACCATATCCTAGCTTATATATTACAAGTTGTTTTGAGTTATAAAAATGTGCTTTACCTTCTTTCTCTCTAAGGTGGAAAGACTACAAGAACAGTTGAAGCAAGAGAGAGACAGGAAGTTAGCTCTGGAAGCAGGACTTAACATGTCGAAAGGGAACCAATCTATTCCAGAAACAACCGATGAAAAGGTTTCTGTCTAGCAACTTGTTGATTTTTAAAGTTACATATCCAACTTGAAAGACATGTTTGTTTTCATAGTTGAAAAAAGATCTGCAAGAGGTAGCTCAGGCGGAGGCTGATATTTCCAATTTGGAAAATAAGGTTGATGATCTTGAGAATAGACTTGGTCAACAAGACGTTAAAGGCTCTGGTTCACCGAGAGAATCTAGGAGAAGTCCAGAGCACAATGCAAAGATGTAAGAAGGATTCACCAACAAGTTTCACATTTAACCTTACTTTGCTTTAAATCATTATCAAAGCTAATTAATAGTCTTTTATTTTAAACCCTGTCACACAGGAAGGAGAAACAAAAGGATACTGAAGCAGCCTCTGGTAATGTTTCAGAAAGGTCAATGCTCAAGGTAACAACACTACAAATATGCCTTTACAAGTCTGTTTCTTCTTTCCATTATGCACTACAGACACGTAACATTTTACAGGATGGGCAAGGGTCTGCAAGAGAAAATGAGATAGAGAAGATACAAGATCCACGGAGCAAAAGCTCACAACAAAGCTCAAAGCTTGCGGGCATGTCTAAGAGGTCTGGGACAAAGGGAGAGGTAAGTAACAACAACACAAACATACCATTACATTATAACCAAATAACGTTCAAAAGGTAGGAGCTGAGTACTAACAAACAAACAGGGAAACACAACAACAACAACTTCTGCACTTTCTAAATTGACAATGCGGCTCAACTTCCTCAAGGAGAGACGGAGTCAGATCGCAAACGAGCTCTCAAACATGGATAAAGGGAAAAGCAGCTCAGGGCAACCCAGTCCTTCCACGGAGCAAAACCCAAGTGTGCAGGAAACTGAAAGAGGAACAGAGTCAAACCAGAACCAGGATTCAGACAGCAGCAAACTCCAAAGCCCGCATGTTCTTGACAGAGGAAGATCTGATAACGGAGGAGGCAGAGGCAGAGGAGGATCTGGAGGAAACCAACCCAGCACTACACCGAGGACCTTGTCCAGATGATCTCTTTATCAGAGCTGCTTATAACCCCCAACTTCACCACATGTACATCCACCATTTTAACTCCATTTACCTGCCTATTCATTTCTTTTTCTCCACTCTCTCTCTCTTGTCTTGCTTCAAAGACCAAATAAACTTGCACTTTTTGTTCGTGTATATTCTTGACTGTGTTGGTTATGTTTATTTTGGTAGTGCCATTGACATCAGTATAGAAACAAAACAAAAAATGAATTGTATGTAAACAACAATGCTTGAACAAAAACCAATATAAATAATCATTCCTATCAATGCTGCTAGTCGTCATCGTATTAAAGAATAAAAAGAATTGATCAAAAAAAAATCAGGGAGCAGCTTCTTGACTTGCTCCAACGTATAACAAAGAGCACAACAGTGAAAGGACTTTGTAGTACGGAGCCTTCGTATTCATCACCCTCGTCTTTATCACGTCCACCGGGTTAGACGCCACGAGCCCCGCCGCGAAACTAGCCACCGCGTGAGTCCCCAGCCCATCTCTCATCAATCCGCTCTCCACTAACTTTTCCTTGAACTGGTCGTACGACGCGAGCTGAGCCGCCGTCACAATCATCGCTCTGTTAATCGTCAGCGCCGAGCCGCGCCACGAGCTCATCACGCCTTCTTGCTTCGCCATGCTCCTGATCGCGTCTCCTACCCCCCAAGTAGGTACGACGCTGCGTTTATGGAAGCCTCCCGTCCGCTTGCTGGGTTTCCGACGGCGGCTCCCGCCGGCGATCTTCCGAGTCAGACTTAGCTTACCCGACTCGGGATCAGCCCACTTGTTTTTCGGGACCTCGTAAAGGCCCATCCTTGTGGTGGCGGAGACGCCGGAGAAGAGCGCGGCGGCGCCTTCCGTTTTGACGAGATTGACTCCGAGAGAAAAGGGTCCTACTTTAGCCGTTTCGAGAAAAGCTGGAGGAGAGTGACTGAAGAAGCTTCGCCGTGGAGCTGAAGGCGGACCTTGATGAGATCGAGAGGGTAGAGTTGAGCAACCGGCGACTACAGAGGCGATCCACGAAGCTTTTGACTCCCATTGTTGCTGTAAAGGTGGAAACTTTATTAAAAGCTGAAAGAAAAGAGAGAAGCTGAGAGCTGAGAGATGTGTGGAGAAGATGAAGAGAGGGGAAGGAAGCACTTGTAGCGAGACGCGGTTTTGTGTTGCGTCGTAAGAGCTAAAGAGCTGTTCATGTCAGACCGATGATTGCTTTTACAAGTCATGAGAGTTGGTCTCTAACTATTAAAGTAAAACAACTTGTCCAAGTTAAAATAGGCGTGTGTGTGACAGACTCGACTCTAAGACGGCCTTGCTTTTGGGCTTAATACAAGAATAATTGGGCTTCTTAATTATTCTAAAAAGGTTTCGTGGAAAAACAATATTCGTCGCCTGAGAGATTCGAACTCTCGCGGGGAAACCCCATGTACTTAGCAGGCACACGCCTTAACCACTCGGCCAAAGCGACTTTTGTCTCAGAGCTGATAAACAATATTAAAGAAAATTCGGAACTCTGAAATAAATCTTTTCACTGTATTCCTCCGTTGGAAAGGACGATCGATATTTAAGAGATTAATATGTTAAAAATAAAAATACAGACATGACTCATGAGTTAAAAATGTTTTCATGGACGTTGTTTGGTATCACTCTTTGCTTAAACACCACCTTAGATGTGCTTAAATTCCACTTTATTTGTTTCTGCATGCATAGTTGACCGTAACTTGACCATCCCTCTCTCATCTCACAAACTTGTGCATCTAATTTCTAAGAAGCGTCAGTGTTGCATGTAAATGAGCTAGTTTTAGAGGGTGGTTAGAGCATGATTATTGGGAGGTTCTTAGGGTGGAGTTTTTAGCGGAATATAAGAACTCGTTTCTCAACTTTTAACTAAAAAACTAAGAACCTAAGTGTGAGTGGTCCCAAAGGCGAAAACCTAAAAATCAAAGTGCCGTTCTTGGTGTCCTCGCCGGCGTAAGCCTCGCCGGAAGGTCCCCTCTGATCTAGCCATCCCCTCTCTGCTCTCATCCCTTCTCCTTACAAGCCGCCATGCACTACAAGAAAACAGCGGCATACTGAGGGAAAAAATCGTCGGTATGTCGTCGGAATAACGCTATTCCGACGACATACCGACGAAAAAAGTCCTCGAAAATAACTCCTCGGAAATTCATCTTTCTTCGGAATTTCCGAGGACCACAAGTTCGTCGGAAATTCCTCGGAATATTCCGAGGAAGATGTCGTCGGAATATTCCGAGGGATAAACTTCCTCGGAATATTTCCAAAATTAAAAAAAAAAATTATAAATTTATTTTTTTTAATTGAAATTCGAAAATATAAAATTAAAATTGAAATAGAAAACATATTTAAAATACAAAAAAATAATAAAATAGTTTTTATAAATAAAAAACATGTTTTATAAATACAAAATTAGTTTTAATAAATATGAAATCATCTTTTTATAAATACAAAATAGTTTTTATAAATACAAAAAATAATAAAATAGTGTTTATAAATCAAAAAATGTTTTATAAATACAAAATTAGTTTTATAAATATAAATATTTTTATAGATATGAAATCATCTTTTTATAAATACAAAATAGTTTTTATAAATACAAAAAATAATAAAATAGTGTTTATAAATCAAAAAAAATATTTTATAAATACAAAATTAATTTCAAAATATGAAATCATCTTTTATAAATCCAAAAAACGAATTTATATACAAAGAAAGGTTTGTATATTTAAAAATAGTTTTTATAGATACAAAAATAAAAAAATAGTGTTTATAAATCAAAAAAATGTTTTATAAATACAAAATTAGTTTTAATAAATATAAATATTTTTATAAATATGAAATCATCTTTTATAAATCCAAAAATCGAATTTATATACAAAAAACGTTTTGTAAAATCAAATTTATATAGAAAAAACGTTTTGTAAATACAAAAATAATGAACAATTTATAAAAAAAGTTCTAAATCAATTCAACACAACGAAATCACAATTCTAAACCTATTACACAACAAATTACAATACTACCCAATCACCCTAACAAAAATCTATCAAAAACCTTCTAAAATCATCAAATCTACTTAAAAACCTAACAAATAGGACCTAACAGAGTGGGATAGGGTCCTTACATGATTTGTAAGAGAATGGAAAGGATTCGCCGGAGAGATCGTCGCGAGAGAAGGTGGAGAACGCCGGAAGGAGAGAGAGATCGCCGGAGAGGAAGAAGAGAGAAATGGGGAAGAAGATGCGTTTCGAGTTTATAAAACCTTGGGTCCGACGGATATTTTCCGTCGGAATTCCCTCAGTATTTTCAATTTCAATTTTCGCAAAATATTTGGCGGCTTGTTTGCCCGGTTAAATGAAAATATTCCGAGGAAATTCCGACGGCCACTTAAATATCCGTCGGAATTTCCTCGGAATATTTTCATTAATTCGAGGAAAAAGAATATCCTGTGCATGTATTTCTATTAATTTATATTGTTTCTCGGAATTTCCTCGGAATATTCCGAGGAAATACCGAGGAACTAGTGTTTGGGGTTTCAAAACATCAATTTTTTTTGCTGTATTTCATTTCTTATACAATTGTAATGCATACCATTGAGGATTCTTTGTATAGATGAGCATAAACCATGAAATAACAAATTTCAAAACGAATTGTAAGTATTCCCTTTACCGTTCATTAAAGTGTATAAGTGTTTCTCTTATGTTGTGGGGATTTCGTTCATACAATCGGAAAAGTGTTTATTATAGGGTAAGGAACAAATTTTTGACTTCATAATGAACGTAAGACACTTAATAAGGGTTATATAGGTGTTATTCAAACCGGAAAACGTTGTTTTCGGTTTAAAAACCCTATTTCCTCGGAATTTCCTCGGAATATTCCGAGGGAATTCCGAGGAAACCCTTTTCTTCCTCGTAATTCCGTCGAAATATTTCGAGGAAATTCCGAGGAACTAGTGTTTGGGGTTTCAAAACGTCAATTTTTTTTTATAAACAAATCGATCGATGGATTTATGTCCAAAAACGCATCGATCGATCACTAAGATGGACCAAAGCGTAACAATGTGATCGATCGATGAGATTATCCCATCGATCGATCGAGGATATCAAGTGTTCCTCGAAATTTCCTCGGAATATTCCGAGGAAATTCCGAGGAACTAGTGTTTGGGATTTCAAAATCTCGAATGTTTTTTTATAAACGGATCGATCGATGGATTTATGTCCAAAAACGCATCGATCGATCACTAAGATGGACCAAAGCGTAACAATGTGATCGATCGATGGGTATATGTCCAAAAACGCATTGATCGATCACTAGTTCCTCGGAATTTCCTCGGAATATTCCGAGGAACACATTTTTCCTCGGAATTTCCTCGGAATATTCTGACGGATTGATATTTCCTCAGAATTCCGTCGGTATATTCCGAGGAAATTCCGAGGATTTCATTTTCCGTCGGAATGTCCGTCAGAATACCGCTGTTTTCTTGTAGTGATGGAATCCGAGATGGAAGATCCGCCGTCGACTCTGACGGAAGTGTCTATTCAACCATCTGGTGAAAGCACTGATCTCAGGGATGGCTCTTCTCCTTCTTCAGTTGCAGAGCTAGGTGTTCTCAATCCTGTGGTTGAAGTTCAAAATCGTTCTGGAACTCATGATGAGATTGGTGGTGTCTCCAACATCAGTCTGGTCTCTCCTCCCAGAACCATATCTCCACCACTAGATAGCACAACTGCAGCTCCTCTACCCTCTTCTGCGGTTCCTGAGCAGAAGACAACGTCCGACGATGCTACCACTACGGCCACTCCCTTGTCTAGGCTTGGAGCGTGGGCTAAGCCGATAAAAATTCTCTCTCCTACAACACATTTGAACCTAACACTTCAAACAGATGGAGGAGAAGTTGCTCAGATACCATTCAAAGAACATTGGCCACCCCTGTCGGAACAAGGTTTCAGGCCGACTAGAAAGGATGTAACTAACATGGGTTCACTCAAAGGGATTGTACCGGGTATTATGAAATTTTCTGACAGGAAAGAGGATGCTCTTAGGTTTCCCTGGGCTGCGAGAATGAATCCAGCATCACGGAATCTATTCAGAGCGACGGAACCAGAGTACTTAGAAGATGGCACTCCTAAGGTAACCATTCCTACACATGTCTTACAGCAAAGGTTAGCAAACCAGAGAGAGTACATCTTAGGCCAGTTCTATAGATGCTCTCCTCCTCCAGGTGGTATGATTTATGCGGTTTTCAACAAGCTATGGGGTAGGAAATGTAGAATCACCATACAGAAGTTGGGTGAATCAAGTTATCTTTTCCACATTCCTGATGAAGCTTCGAGGAATTGGGTACTTTCAAGAGGCATTTGGCATATTGACGATTGTCTAATGTTTGTTGCTCCACGGACACCAGAAGCGACCTTAGCTATTCCCGAGATCAAGACTATTCCTATTTGGGTAACTTTAAAAAAGATACCTCACATTGTTTACTCAATTCCGGGAATTAGTCACATAGCTTCCGGGTTAGGAGCTCCAATGGCGACTCATAAACCTCGCTTGGATCCCATACATATGGGAGAAGCAAAAATCCTTGTTGAAGTAGAGTTGAGTAAAGCTTTTCCTCAAAGGATTGCAGCAAGCGACGAAACGGGTTTCATTTCTATGGTGGATGTCGAATATGCTTGGTTGCCCACAGTTTGTACTAGATGCGGACATTTAAGACACAAGGTGAAACGTTGTCTACAATCTGAAAAAGATGAAGCGAAGAACACTGATTCTGCTGTTGAGGAGGTCCAAGCTCCATCTGATTCAGTAGTTATCAACCAGACATCTAATACTCTGGAACAACCAAATGCGCTCTCATATGCTGAGAACTCTGCAGCTGCTATGTCTCATATCCCATCAGCTATGGAGGTATCACCTCCTAGTACTCTCTTTGTTATGCATAATGCATCAACGTTGGTTGATCCAGTCACTGAAAATAAGGATGAATTGTTATCCTTAGCTACTTTATCTATTCTTGAGAACATGTGTATGCCTCCTTCATATGTTTGCATCAACGAGATTGTGGAGCAGTCTGTTCCTTCCCATGAGACATCTGTTGATGCAGTTCCCAGCGCTCAAGTAAACTCTTCAGCAGTCACTCAGTCCCAAACGGAAAAAGATAAAACAGTTGAGGTAGACCTTGGCTCTAACAATTTCGCCTCATTAATGTCTTTCGAGGAAGAAGAAAATTTCATAGATTCAGATAAGGAGACGGGACCGTTGGATCTCATGACACCTTCAGGGAAAAGAATCCTTCGGGAGAGACCAGTTAAACCTTCTACAAAAGCAAAGGAGATGCATGGGCAACCCACTAGCCGTGGACGGGGAAATCGAGGTCGTGGACGACGCGGTGGACACGGTTAGACATTTCGATTGCTTATCATTAGCCGACCAGGATTGGCTTCCGATTGTTTCTCTCGTTTATTATATGAACTTTTTCTGTTGTAATCGCTTTTCCAACACTCTATAATTTCGGTTGTAGTTCTTAACTTTTATGATAATAATAATTAAAAAAAAAAAAAAAAAAAAAAAACTAAGAACCGTTTCTTAAAACTCTTATTTAAGAGCCGGTTCTTAGTTTTTTTAGTTAAAACTTAAGAGACAGGTTCTTATATTCCGCTAAGAATTCCCCGTTAATAACCTTCCAATAATCAATCTCTTACCACTTTAGCAAAAAGGGAGGTTACGTCTTAACAGGCTTCATTCCAACTCTTCATGTTATTAAATTAATTGTCTTCTCCATGTATACTCTAGAGAGTTGAGAAATGGTAAGAGGATAAGTTTTTTTTTTTTTTTTTTTTTTTGTTCAACTGGTAAGAGGATAAGTATAAAGCGTTTTTCACCCTTCCATATGCGTGAAAGGAACCACCATATTTTAAAAACCATTATCATCGTTGAACTGTTATTTTTATCCAATATAAAAAAAAGAGGAAAAGCATCACCTGAAAAAATTGTCTAAATAAATTAATAGACTTCCTGGTCTTGACGGCACATTATTAAAATAAAAAATCAATTTCTGTTGGCGGTAAAAAGAAACAAGGAAAAATAGTATACCAGGTAATAAATAAAAAAAAAAAAGCAATATTCTTGCTAATTTCTTCCTCCTTCTACCGAAGAATCTCTATTCACTTTTCTATCTTCCTTCCTTCCTTGCTTTGTTCCATACCCTAACCCAGAAAGACTTGATTTTTCACATTTTCAGAGAACCAATCAACTTGGGCTCTCGAGGGTTTTGATCTTCGATTGTTACTGGGTCATCATCATTTGGAAGCTTACCCACCAGCGGATTCAACTGTAAACGATCTTCTGATCTCTCTGCATGCCAAATCTCGTTTTCTGATTCCTAAAGTAACCTCCTTTCCGACCAACTCGGCGGCGAAATCTATGGTTTGTGGTCTGATTCGGAGCTCCGATTGTTTTGTGCATCTGGTGGGGAGGATAAATGCTCATAGTTCTGGATCTCGGGCTTTCAAGTCTATTCCTTTTGATCTCTCTTGTTCTACCTGTAGTCGCCTTCGTTGTTAGGCGGAAATGGAGGCTGGCTGCTCTGAGAAGGGAGGAGATTCGGAGACTTCTTATCCATGCGTCAGAGGAGGCTGCTAGAGCTGAGCTAGAGTCCTCCGTCGAGTTCTCTTCGGTTTATGTCCCTAATAGCTTCCAGTGTCCTGTGTGCTATTCTCCTGCCTCTACTCGTTGCTCTCGCTGCAAAGCCGTTCGCTATTGGTATGCTAGATATCCTATCGCTTTGTGTTGGCCCTTGTATGATCTTAAATTTTGATTTTTGCATTTCATTCTCTGGTGAGATGTGGTGAATTGGAGTAGTTAGAAGGGAAGAATGAGTTGTAGTTTTTTGTAACTTTAGCAGTACTCATAGTGCATCTCTGTTATCTTTTCAGTAAAGTGTTTTGATTTTTCTATGTCGGGATAATATAATGCGTAATTAATGGAGAAAGTGTTCTGTTGATAATAAATTTACGTCAGTTATCTAGCTTTTTACATTGTGTCTTAAGCTTTTTCCATTTGTCCTTACATGTATGTCTTAGTATTGTTTGTTACATCTGATACTTTTTTTTTTTTTTTTAATTTCAGTTCCGGGAAATGTCAAATTATCCACTGGCGGCAAGGTCACAGAGATGAATGTCATCCTGCTTCAGTCTTATATAATACAGATGATGAGAAAAGTGACTGTGATTTGAAGTTCAGAGAAGGAAATGAAGGGCTTACTCCTGATGAAACTCTATTGCTGCATACAGAACAGGCTACTACTGTACAAGTCAGGGAAGCAATACTCTCTAATCCTGTCTCATCTCCTGAAGATGGGGGTGGAGAAAGTGCAGACAACAAAGATGAACTTATGGATAAGGAAGAAGCTGTTTCCGTTGCGGAAACATCTGGATCATCCTTTTCTGGCTTCTCCTCTTCCCCTCGTAATGACTCTGGTGATGATGATATTTCTTTTTGTGAGAGCTCCAGTTCATCTGATTCCGAGATATCAGAGCCTCCACGTGATGCTCATGTTTCTGTAGAGTCAGAGGAGACCTGTTTCAGCAATATTGATGATGTGAAATCCAAACCGTTGTCTCCTAAATTTGTGCAGTTGGTTGAGTCTGCAAATGACCTTGCTAAGTTACCTAAGTTGAGTCTGAATAAACCTGGGGGCGATGCGGGGCAGAAACCGAGCCAATCAAGTAGCTTAGTCTCTTCGGTAGGTACGGATGGGCATCCACGATCAGCTGATCCGTCTCTTATGAAGTCATCTGATTTTTGGGGTACTGCTCTTGGATCAGTAGAACGTGTAACTGAGAATTGTGATGGTTCTAAATCTGGTGAACCTGGTAAATCTTCTCTGCATTTATCACTTGGCTCCTCTAGGGACATCTCAGCTGCTGAAGTTTCTCATAAGAATAAAAATTCAGAAGAAACTACTAGGGCTGCTTTAGGGACTCGTAAATTTTCTGGTGGAGTAAATTTAAAAGAAAGAATTGCCAAAAGATCTGATGAAGCTGAAATTTCTTTACCAAGATCCTCTTCTCTTGATGCGCCGAGTCATTTGAATCCCACTGTTTTATCCACTGTGACACTTCAGAAGTCAAAGAGCACCAGTGCTGGAAGCGGCTTTATGTTGGCCCCTATGAAGGTTGGGGAAGTCCAACGTTTGTCATCCAAGGCCTCAGATACTAGGGAGTGTGCTGATGCTATGAAACATTCTGCTCTAGGTGCAAAATCTGGGAGAGTTCTTGACCATCAGAAACAGAATGGGGTTGCCGTTCACCCTATAAATTCTCTAAATGGAAGAAGTGGCATGAAGGCGTCGCTACTGAAAGCTGTAGACCAGTGGACTAGACCGAAGTCATTAGCTGAGAATGAGATAGCAGGAAACCATAGTCATAAGGTTATCACTGCGCTCTGTGATACTATCATCATTCTGCAATACTTATTTCCTACATCAACAAATCAAGACAGCTATTTGTTCTTATCAATTCGTTTGTGTGTATGCAGGGGCTCTTTTCATATGAATTATTTTCTAAGCTGTATACAAGTAAAATTGAGTTCCAGCCTTGTGGCCTCATCAATTGTGGCAATAGGTAACCCCAGTTTCTCTTCTCATAGTCTTTTTAGTCTGGGAATAATGCTTTCTGAAGAAGTGTATGTTCTTTTGTCTCTGTTGTAATCTTCATCTTCTGTTGTAAAAAGAACTATAATTTGTAGCTCACACTTGCTGATGGAAAAAAGTTCTTCTTTTCGTGCAGCTGCTTTGCTAATGTTGTCTTCCAATGCCTGATGTTCACTGCTCCTCTGACCACATACTTCCTCCAACAACTCCATTCTAGAACATGTGCGTCTCTGGTTCTGTTCTCTTTTCTTTTCTTTTCTTTTCTATGTGATATATGTTGCTCATTTGATGTTTAGTTATCATTGTTATATCAAGCTCTTAATAGTTCATTTAACCGTTAGGTCCAAACAAAGAACAGTGCTTCACCTGTGGGTTTGAGAAGCTGGTCTTAAAGGCAAAAGAAGGGAAGTCTTCACTGTCCCCTAATGGGTTGCTATCACAGCTGCAGAGTATTGGAATCCGTCTTGGGAATGGCAAGCAAGAAGATGCGCATGAATTCCTTAGGTGAACTGACATTTCGCCTATCAAATAAACTTTAATGCATTATCTGTATATTACAACTGGAAGAACTTGTTTTGATTTCATTTTCCCTTCCCATTTTTTCTTGCCTTTTGCAGGTTTGTTGTCGACACAATGCAGTCTGTGTGCATTAAGGCATCTGGATACGATATGCCAAAGACTAAGAAATTAGAAGATACTACTCTCATTGGTTTGACATTCGGTGGATACCTCCGATCAAAGGTGCTGCTAACTATTAGATTTGTATTTGCCGCATTATACATTGTTTTTGAGGAACTAGTAGTGCTGATCGTTTGTTTTTACTTGTAAAACAATAGATTAAATGCATGAAATGTCAAGAAAAATCTGAGCGGCTTGAGAAAATGATGGATCTGACAGTTGAGATTGATGGTGATATCAGCACATTGGAGGAGGCTTTGCGTCGATTTACAAGAACTGAAATATTGGATGGAGAAAACAAATATAAATGTGGCAGGTCTGTCAGCGTTTCCTTTCCATGTGATGAACTTCTTATGGTCGTTTGATACAGTTCCTTGAGGCATTTCAAGTCAAAGTTATATCTAGTACATTCATGGTCGTGTATTTGCCTACTAGTTCTAACCAATCAACTGCAACCTCTTATCCGATTCTGGTAGTAGGATTTACATTCAAAAGCTGATCGAAGCTAAGCTTTTTTTTTTCTTTGTGTGAGCAGGTGTAAGTCCTATGAGAGAGCCAAAAAGAAACTGAAAATCACAGAGCCTCCGAATGTCCTTACAATTGCACTAAAACGATTCCAGGTAAATAATATCTTCAGCGGAGACACGGGTTGTTATGTTGGGTCCATCTGTGTTTTTTTTGTTTGTTAGCTCACAATTTTAGGAAACTTCTTGCAGTCAGGAAAATTCGGGAAGCTAAATAAGTTGATTAGGTTTCCAGAAAATCTAGATTTGACTCCATATGTCAGCGGTGGAAGTGAAAAATCACATGACTACAAACTCTATGGAGTTATTGTTCACTTGGATACAATGAATGCAGCATTTTCTGGTCACTACGTGTGCTATGTTAGAAACAGTCAAAACAAGTGGTACAAAGCTGATGATAGCACGGTAAGAGTTGTGAATTAGTTTCTAAGTAAGCTCTGTTTTGAATATTGTTACATTTGAATAAAATTTTCTAAGTTTAATTCTTCTGTTGTGATTATCTTCAGGTAGTAACGTCTGATGTTGAAAGGGTATTGACAAAGGGAGCGTATATGTTGTTCTACGAAAGGTAAATAATATTTTACAATAATAACTCATCTATCAGTCTCTTTAAGATTGTGGATTATGTTTGATCTGGTTACTTATGTTATATATTCAAATGAACTGGATACAGGTGCTCTCCAATGCCACCAAGATTGGTAGTATGTAACAAATCTGAAGCATCCAATAAAAAAGGCAGTGTGCCGGTACCTAAGACTACTGTGTCACGGTCTGTGTCTACTGCAAGTCATGTGTTGTCTTCCAACACTCCTGGTGGTGATCGACCTGGGAATATACAGTCGTTTTACTCCAGCTTCCAGAGGCTGCAGAGAATTTTGGAAGAGGACTCGTCGAGTGACAGTTCTTCTCTCTTTGACAGCACCTCAGATGAATGCTCTTGTAGCACGGACAGTACAAGCATGGACGACTTTGCTGATTTCATTTTTGGAGATAATCAAGGACGGGCTCATGGACAGTCCGAGGCTCCCTCTCCGACATCATCATCTTCCTCGTCTTCTCCTCCTTTCACAAGGCATTCGCGGCTAGGGGACTCGAGTCGTTCTTCTCAAGAAACTTGCAGAAACTCGAGACATCGCGTGTCCTTGGGAAGATAGAGGTAAGGGAAACGATGATTTTTTGTCCAGAGGCCCAATTAAGTCAAAGTAGTAGAACCTTTTAGGGTTGGTAAAAGTGGTTACTGAAGTATATATAGTAGTGTACAGTGGGGAAGAGAGATTTTGTCCATGAAAATAGTATAACCGTAATTGAAGGGAACGGAACTTACTTTTGTTAATAAGGTGTTTTGATTCTTGTATTAACCATCAATAAAGCTAATCTAATAGTGCACACAAGCGTATTAAAACATTATAACACTATATTATTCAGTTCTGCGGATTTCATGAAAAGAGATCATCAGGGGCACCCACCGTAGAACTCAGAACAAGTATTGACTTGAAAAATGAACACACTCTCGAGAAGAAAATAGAAAGTACTTAGGAGACATACAAAGTGACAAACATTATCTCAAAGTTGGTCATATCCGAGCCACGTACGAATTGGCCTGCGTCACATACCTCACCCAACGATATGGATTGTAACTACTTGATTTCTTTGCTATCTGCAAGTATTTGACCTGTAATCACATAATTCATTACAACAGGTGATTGAGGAGGACGGTTAATAGTAATACAAGAAGGTAGCAGTCAACATTTTACTGACCTGAAGTTTTGAAACATTGTACATGGGTATCGTGAACGTCATGCTGACAGGTCCAGCTTCCTTTGTGATATTACCTTACAACGTAATGATAATTATATCAGTAGTGCTCTCTATCTGTCTCTAATAGAGAAATAAGGAAAACTCTTTCGTCTTAAGAGGGTCACCATGAAATTCCTGAGAAAATGTCAGCTTGGCACGCAGTGTATGTTCAGCCCCGCCAACAATCTAAAACACGACAGTTAGCTAACGTAAGCACAACCATACTATATAAGTGAGCTAGAGAATTCAAGACTTGCCTTTTTCAAACTCCATTCAAGCATTTTGCTGGTTTCCTTGAAATCTGTCTTCTGTCCAACCGCATCATGTTCTAACTCAAAACTAGCCCTGTCCCAACAAACATCTATCTCTTGTAGGATTCTAACATAAATGAAAATGAATTTTAACGTTTGTTACCAACCAAAAAGCTAAGTACCTGCAAGTATAATTTGGCAATGGCATCTGAACAGCAATCGTGTTTGCAATTATGTCTGAAGGGAACTCGGCTCGTATTTTAATTATCACTTCAGCCTAAATTTTCCAGCAAGCAGGAATATACGACTTAAGCACTTGGATAAAGATTTATATAGTAATTAAGAAAATTATATAGAACTGCACCTTAAGGCGTCCGGCCTCTTCAATCAAGGTATTAACATGAAAAGGAGGCCTGAACTCCTGTGTCATACGGTAATTCATCACTGGAAACTCACCATCTGGTGGAACCTGAAAACATAACAAGAGTTTAAAGTGCAAAACAACATGTTATGACAAGATGTTAATCAGTAGTAAAAAAAAATTAAAGCTCACAAGGGACAGAGTTCTATCTGAATCGAAGCTATTAAGGCGAACAGACTCATGAAAGTTACAGTCATCAAGTATCACCCCTGAACCTGAAGAACTCCTATAATCTGCAACAAAAGAACCAAATTATACTTCACTAGTGACGTTACCAACTATTAGATCGTAATTCAAGATCAAACACACCTTACGTATATGAAGTTGATAAAGATGTGCCCCAAAGAGGCAAAATAAATGTTGATTCAAAGGGGGTGAAATGAGAAATACCATATACAGATACTCCTCCTCCTCCTCTTCCTATGTTAAGGTCTTCATTAAGAGCTAAACGAATTTCCGGATTACCAGAAAGATAACTCTTCATTTGAATGGTGCCATCAATCTCAGATGTCAGTATATAACCCTACATAGCATTGATATGCATAAATAAATAGCTTGATGTGGTAAGGTAGATAGAGACTGCCACATCAGCTACTCACGCTTGAACTGAAAGTAACACTGATTTTCTCGATGATGTCCACAAAAATCTCCTCTCTTCTCCGACCCCCAGGATCATTAGCTAGAACGGGTTTTGTAACTGCTGCTCCAGGCATTCTTTTGGCTCCTTGCTGCATAAGCATTAATCCAAAGGAGTCACTGGTCAGTCACATATACCATAACGGGGAAAATAAAAATAAAAAAATCAAATCTAACTGTGAAGATGGCAGCAGGATCAATAGGTTGAAGGCGTGCAGGAGCAATCAAAATTGGCTCGTTGAATACATAGGCCTTCAAAACCTCGGTTGATGTAGTTTGCACGTAACCAAAATCCTAATCAAAAAGATCATAGGTTTATATATAGTAAAATTTGCTACTATGCGGTAATATACATTCTAATGATGAGACTTACAATGACTTCATCGAGTAACTCATACACGAGCACGAAATTTTTCCGGAACGAATCTTCATTTAAAACACCAAGGTAATCTTTAATAACACGGGCGATTCTTTGTAGAAGCTCCAAGACAAGAGACGGTGACACGTTAACCTTCGTAGTCGCAACGAAATAAAGACCAACGACCTTGACATGGAAGTAGTTCACACCATCCACATTCTATCAAGCACAAAAGGAAAAAAAAAAAAGAAAGTTAGATAAAACCATTACAAGACCAGTAGAGAACATTTAATTTGATTGGCAATTTGGTTTCTCTTATGAGGACGATGATACCTACAAAGATAGGTGGCGCCTCTGCATTACCATCCTCCTTCCAGAACTTGACTTTACGGAAGAATGTCTCTGTACTTCCTTTTGGTACCTCAGCTCGGTCTGCAGCAAATGAAAACGATCCACACATCTTCAAAAATTCTAGTTTGATACACCAAGTTAGCTCAAACAAACAAGGTTCTTCAAGTAAATACAAAGAAATATCTAATGGGCTTTCTCCGGAAAAAACTAAAGAACTTAGCTTTACAAGGAATGTATACCAACTGTTTCAGATATCTAATGATCGTACAATCATAAGAAATGCTGGTAGATCAAGCAGATCAATGAGGTTAGAGAAGCTTAAAGGGGGAACAAAACTCGAAACATTGACGAAAAGTCTTTACTTTGAAGGACAAAAAAAACACAAAAAAACAGGGAGAAACAGAGAGGATGAGATCGGGAGAGTGAGAGAGAAAGAGAGGTTACAGTCGCGGAAGACGATGTTATCTCCACGCTGAGATAAGACGAAGAACTGAGAGATCATCATCCTTTTCCTTAGCGGTTAGTTCCGAAATGTTCACCGGCTCATTTTGATTTAAGTCTACTGATCGCCGATCAGTCTCGTGTCTATAGAGTGTGTCGGGTGGACCACGTTTCCACCGATTGCTGTCGTTGTCGTAAAGCTTCTTCAGTTCACGAGTTGGAAGGTTCAGGCCCCTTATTTTCTCGATCAGGATGAGCCATCTGCGTGACTTTCCGAAATCTGTATTATTAAAAGAGAATTGCCATTTTCAAATGTTCTAACTTCGTTAATTAATTATATTGAATATCCTAAAACAAATAAAAGTGCCTAATTTATTACTTGTCTTTTCAATTATATTAATGAAATATGCTTAAATGAATTTAAACATCATATTTTATTGTTTGTCTTTTTCAGTTGCCTTAATGAAATATCTTTAAATAAATTTGGACATAAAATCATTTAATCAACCAAAAAAACTCATGAGTTATCCTTACGTGCAATAATTTTAATAATAGAGATTTTTAAAAACATGCATCATTAAAATGTTACCTAAAACATGCAACACTAATATATAACATGCATCAATAAAACTAGAATTTGACTCACACAATTGTACGGATATTATTTTCAGTTGATTAAATTTAAAAATAATTATTTATTCAAAAAATATTTAAGAATGGCTATGTTTTTAAAAAATTATATGGTATTATTTGCTCATAACTCATTTGTCATTTGATAAATTGTTAGAAAAAAAATTTTAGCATAATATAACTCAATTGTCATTTGCTAAATTTATGGTTTTTATTTATATTTTTTATTATTTAATTATAATATTTTCATTTTATATTTGAAAAATAAATGAATTTTCTTACAAACAATATTTTTGTAAATGTATTTTCTAAAAAATAATCAATTAAAATTGTTATTATCATTGAATATCATTATTTTTGACATAATTTGAGTTTTCGTTTACATCAAAACTTCATATTTTAGGATAATTTTAATTTAAAATGTAATTTTCATATTTTTCAAACAAATTCTAAAATATTTTTAAAATATTTTGTTATAATTGTTAAAAAAATATTGAATTGCATTTCAAATAAAAAGGTAAAGATATTAAAAATATTCTAATTAAAATATGTAAAATTTAATATAGTTTTAAGGAAATGGTCAAAAAAAATATTACACATAAAATAATCATGATTTTTGTTAACTGGGCGGATCATTATTTATATGATATCGCACACGAAAGAAAAATTTCTGTTTTTAAAATTATTTAATTAACTCTATACTCATTTTTTATATTTTTTATACGATATCACACATTCGTAAATAATAGATAGTTTAAGATGCAAAAAAAAAATATTTACTTAATATAATATGAACGAATATTACAAATACATCATTTAATAAAATAAATAATTAAAACTGAAAATTCAAATCCGCGCTGGCGCGCGGATCAGGGTCTAGTGTAGGCTTAATTTTAAAGTCCAACTCAACGATCATTTGAATGGAGATGATTCATTCAAAATAGTATCACCTCTATTATGCCATTAATGTAATTCACAAATTACAAATTTAAACATAATATCATTTTGTCACACGCGAAAACTGACAAAACTACAAAAATACGTTTTCCCGCAAAAATCTAAAAATTAATTTTTCACGCCAGAACTCCAAAAACATATTTTTCCGCTAAAATTGTAAAAACGTGTTTTTTCACCAAAATTGTAAAAACGTGTTTTCCCGCAAAAAATGCAAAAACGTGTTTTCAGGCCAAAATCACAAAAAACATGTTTTCACGCCGAAACCCCAAAACGCAAATTTCTGCCAAATCGCAAAAACGTGTTTTCCCGCCAAAATTGCAAAATCTCGTTTTTCCCGCCAAAATTGCAAAAACGCGTTTTCACGCCAAAACCTAAAAAACGCATTTTCCCACAAAAACCGCAAAAATGTGTTTTCCGCCAAAATTGCAAAATCACGTTTTTCCGCCAAAACCGAAAGTTTTCATTTTCCCACCAAAACAAAAAAAAAAGTATTTTCCTGCCAAAACGCGTTTTCCCACAAAAACCACAAAAACGCGTATTCCCACTAAAATCGCAAAATCTCGTTTTTCCGCCAAAATCGAAAATTTCATTTTCCCACCAAAACCGAAAATCTCATTTTTCCGCGAAAACCGCGAAAATCGCAAAAATGTGTTTTCCTGCGAAAACCACAAAACATATTTTCCCGCCAAAACCGCAAAAACGCGCTTTTCCGCCAAAACCAAAAAAAAAAAAATATTTTTCCGCCAAAACCGAAAAATGTGTTTTCCCGCTAAAACCAAAATAATCTTATTTTCCTGCCAAAACCACAAAAAACTCGTTAATTTTGAAATAATTATAATGTAAATATATTAGACTCAATAATTAAATGTAATATAGTTAAAATTAATATCAAATATATTATTAAATCAACACAAAGATATTTTGGTAATTTGTTTATTAAACTCATTTGGATGAAAATGAAAATAAAAAAATAAACATAAGATTCATTTAGATGATTTATCTAGATGAACTATTTGGATGAACAAACAAACAGTCACAAAATTTTGAATGAATCAATTGAATAGATCATACAAATGAATCATATGGACGAAGATGATAAATGGTGAAACAAACGTACCCTTACAGTGGGAAAGAATTTTTGTTGATGGGCCTGTTTTAGGACATTAATATGGCCCAAATTCACTACTTTTTACTTTTTCACTGACACCGGAAAAAAAATTAGAAGACTACTTGTCAGTCTTTATCTTTTTTGTGTAACCGGATCAGAGATCAACTTTAGTTACAGTTAGATAAATGGCTGACCTAACAGAAAAGAAGATAGTTTTTTTTTTTTTTGTAAAAAGAAGATAGTTAATGATGGTGGGATAAGATATGAGAGATCTTATCAAGTGTCGCATCTGGTGTGGATGAACGATGAAAAAAAAATTAGATGGAATATTTAATATGTGATAAATCAACACCAATAAGGTAGATATAAAATTAATATCTATCTACTAATTACAAAAAAGACACATTTCAAATAGAATATGCTACTGTTAAGTTAGTATCCCGGATTAATCCATGACTCATGGCGAAATACATTATTGATGAGTGAAAACATTAGTTACAGACTTATAGTCCAAAGTTATTTTAATCAGTTAATATAAAAATAATAATAGGCTCCAAACTGTAAAAGAATAAAAATTTATGGTAACCTTTTTGATCAAATTATAATCCCATATATATTATTTATGAAACATCATCGTTCTTTTTGTAGCCACATGTCATCACTATGATGATTCTTAGAACTATTAGAGAAATAAGTTGGTCCATCTAATTATATAATAAGCTTTTTATTAAACTAACCATATATTCATTATTAATGTCATTTATTATTTCCTTAAATAAAGATTACGGAATTGCCTAATGTGGGTAAAGTATATATGACAATTAATGATTTTGAATATTAAAGATCTGATGAAAAAAATGTATCTTCTATCAAATTTGTTTAATTTAAAACTATTAAAATAATTTTTTAAGAAACACAATAACCATATTATAAAAATTTACATTTTTCTGTATATTTTATATTTTGAATTTTAAAAAATGACTATAAATTACTAAAACTGTTAAAAGTCTCACATTCAAATTTTGCGACCATGGTTTAAAATTTTTGTTATGACAAAATACAGATGATTACAAAATCATATAAGTAAAAGTCTAATTTAATTAATCATTAAGATTTAAAATATATATGTATATATATCATTCTAAATTAAACTATAAACCATATTGAATAAATAAATATTTTAGCTTCAAAATTTACTTTGAATAATTTTTTTGATAAAAGTTTTGAACTAACATTGATAAATTTATTTAAATTATCAATTACTAAAATTATTAATCCCACAATAAATTTTTTGTTATAAGTAATTTAAAGTTTTTGCTATTAAAAATACACATGATAAAAAAACTTATGAGTAGAAAGCATCATTTAAAAAAAATAAAAAAAAATAAAATAGACATTAATATTAAAAATATACTATGTATGTTAATATCATTTAAATTTAATTACATATCCTATCAATTTTTTTTAAAAAAAATGTTTGGATTAATAAAATTGATTTATACGTTCGCACCAATTTAATTATATATGTAATAGTTACTGATTTTTAATTATTCAATATATATTTATTATTTCATTAATATGTATGTAAGAACATATAATACATAAAATAATTTATATATATAATGTTTATCCCGCGCAAGGCGCGGATATTAACCTAGTAACATATTATATCCCATAAAAATCTAAGGATTAGTATGACTATGAGCGATGTAAAATAAGTAAGATTACTAGATGAGAAACACAATAATAGGCCGTCCAGTTGAGCTAGAACGCAACAAAAGTAGATTAACTGATGTTAAGATCACAACGAAGAGCGCACTGTAGTAATCTCTAGCCTGCCAGGTCAGTCAGAACACAAAATGTGTTTATGTATATTTATACATTTAATGATTTTTAATTTGGGAAACTTATGGAACACAAAACGTATGGTCCATTAATAAGTGAATCACTGTTTAGCTAAAAAAAAAAGCAGACTCGTCTTTCCAATCTTGAACACACAAACTCTCCGGTCACTATCTCTCTCTTTCTCTCTCACACACTACATTAGGGAATAAAGAGGCGTTTTTATCTTCTCAGGAATTAATAAAATGGGTTCTGAGATTGCGAAACCTAATCCAAGTTCCTCCCACTCAAAGAAAGGGTACATCTGTGAATCATCTGTGAATCTGTTTCTTCTCTCCTTAAGCAGAACATTTCATGGATTCTTCTAGTCTTGTTCTTTCTTTTACCCCTTTGTGTTTTTGGATCTGATCTCTCTCTCTCTCTCTCTAGGGTTTCCCGAGAATATTATATAAGACCTCTTTAGCTAACCATCGTCCCACTTTGTTTCTTGGTTTAAATGCTGTTATGGGTAGGCAAGATTCAAGATCAGTAGTGAAGAAGATGGCGAGAGAAAAGAGAAGGATAAAGAAGATAGATAACATAACAGCGAGGCAAGTTACTTTTTCTAAGAGAAGAAGGGGTATATTCAAGAAAGCTGGTGAACTTTCGGTTCTTTGCGATGCCGATGTTGCTCTCATCATCTTCTCCGCCACCGGCAAGCTTTTCGAGTTCTCTAGCTCAAGGTATATCTACTTTCATGTTGTAGATCTTCTATTATTTTATTTTTGTCCAATTTTTGTTTATCTTATAGAGAAAATGGTTGGAGAGATGTTATTATGTCAAGATACGTAATTATATGAGATTTTTGGTTATTTTACTTGATAAATTATTCTCGGGCTTGGAGATATCATGTACGTAATCAACTCGTGTCACCGCATAATTAGATGATACTCCCTCGTTTTGTAAATGGATTAAAGAAAGAATTCATTTTGTGCATTTTCTATAAAAAAAATATACTATTACTTATACATCTAATCATATTTCAACCAATAGAAAAATAAATTTTGCATCGAAAATCGAAAACGATATTTATTTGTAACGAATAAAATTTTATAAAACTACGCTTATTACTGGAGGGAGTATATTGGAGCAGGAAAAAGAAAGATTCTGACGAACTTAAATTATTGTACTTCCTCTCATCCTTTTTCACTAGTAAAAATATATAAATTATAACTATTATCTCACACATTTTCGAACTACGTTGAAATTTACTGAAATATAAGTATGTGTTATTTACTTTTCATTAATTTTTATTTAAAGTTATGGTTAACTTTGTATAATCAGAAAGGGGAGAGTAGAATATAATAGTGTGGTTGTACTAACCTATGCAAGCATGTGCATATATAGATACATGGTACTTTCCACAATTAGAATGGATTTTTCTCATTATTTTATGTATTACAAAAGTCTTTTAACAATGTCACTTGGTATGATTGGGATTGAGTCTGAACCACTCGTTTATTTTATTGTGAGAAGCATATACATCTGAGAATGTAGCCATTTAATAAATATCTTCTGCACATGTTATGACGTGATGTCTACTTTTGATTTCCTTTTCTTTATGGGGGGACTAAAGACATGCTTCTAGTGTATTCCTTAGTTAACTAATTTCGCAAATTGCATATTTGGACAAAGAAAATGTTCATATGAAAGATGGATTGTTTGTTGAAACGTGTAGGATGAGAGATATATTGGGAAGGTATAATCTTCATGCAAGTAACATCAACAAAGTGATGGGTCTACCTTCTCCATATCACCAGGTATTCTCACTATCATTCACTCTTTTCATTTCATCAAATAATTTTCTCTTGATATTCTCCAATATTCACTTGTTATGCGGTTTCTTTGAATTGTTTGGTGTAAGTCCAGAATTAGCGATATAGAATGTCATCATAATTATCATCATTAATTAAGCTCGAATCATTTAAATACTTAGTTTCACATATCAGTAATAGAACCTAAAAGTGTTGATTTTGCATCTAGCAGCTTGAAGATTGTAACCTCTCCCGACTAAGCCAGGAAGTCGAAGACAAAACCAAGCAGCTAAGGTATGGCATCATCCATATGTTTGCAAATTTTCATGTGTGGTTTTTATGTTTTGGGAATGATTTGTGAATGTTACATATAGGTTTTAGAATCTATTTCATCTAAAAACGAAGTCATTTCATTTCATGTGCAGATTCCTTGATGTTTTATTAATAGATTTTAAGAATGATTTCTTGAGTCCAGGAGAGTTTAATAGTTTGCAAATATGACTCATTATTCTCATATTTATTAAAATATTTGTAGCTATCAACATCTAGTATAGGACCTATAGGTGGATAAAACTTTTGTTTGATACATTATGAGCCGATATCTGGTTGGGTAAAAGCTACCATAATAGTTTAGGCGTTCTTAGATATTATAAGACATTAGTTTTTTCTTTTTCTTATCCGATGTGAGGTTTTTTTTAATAGAACATCCACATTATTATTAGCGTATGCGTATTGTGTGTGATGTGGGTCTAAGTCTTCTCCTGAAATTGAATATATAAAGATAAATGATTATTAGATATGTTGTATTCTAACGTAAATTAGAAAACTGAGAGGAGAGGATCTCGAAGGATTGAACTTAGAAGAGTTGCAGCGGCTGGAGAAAATGCTCGAATCCGGACTCAGCCGAGTGTCTGAGAAAAAGGTTCATTACTAGACATAGACTAATAGCATACATGTTTTCTTAATGTAGCACATATATAAAAAGGTGACATTGTTTGTTGTTGTTAACTAGGGAGAGTTTTTGATGAGCCAGATTTCTTCACTTGAGAAACGGGTTAGTACGTACAATTCATATTATCAAATGATATGATGATTAACTAAGCCTAGTTATATTAAGTATACCACATATTAATAACTGGAGTAAATACACGCAGGGATCGGAATTGGTGGATGAGAATAGGAGACTGAGGGAGAGAGTATGGCTCTATACATATTGTATAGATAATTCAATATTTTTATAAGTAATACTAATAGGCCAATTGAATTTGATATAATATTAGGTAGTGACGATGGAAATGGCTAAAACGATGGCGTTAAAGGAGGCTGTGGAGACAGAGTCGGCGACCACAAATGTGTCAAGCTATGACAGTGGAGCTCCCCTTGAAGATGACTTCTCCGACACTTCTCTTAAACTTGGGTAAAACTGATTCCATTGTAAATACATTTTTAAGTTCTGTATGTTACTCATTTTGTGGATTTTTTTGGGGGGGGGGGGGGGGGGGGGGGTTAGGCTTCCATCTTGGGAATAATACGGCGAGGGAAGAGAGTGCGTGCAGGGTTGACTTCGATGGGATGAAACAAATTGCAAGTCTTCCTTTTCACTTTTTTTTTATCCTTTGAATAAGTGTTGGAAAGATTTAGATGGGAGAAGAGTGAATTCTCATTGCATTGTGGAGACTGTGAGCAAGTTTCACATCGTGTTGTTGTCTTCTTTTTCGTTTTAAAACTTTTTTGCACCAAAGAAACATCGTTGGTTCTCGTATTGTCTTGCACTTCTTTGTTGTCATACTTCTATTTATTTTTTCTTTTAGTACTAACCGACATGTTCTTTTAATGTTTCCCTAATTCTGTGTGTTTACACACTATGATTTCCATCTTCTAGGTCTGAATACCTTTTTTGTTTGTTTGTTGAAATATAATATGAATTGATCAACATTTACAGGGATTAACATATTTTTCGCAAAATTTTGTTATATATATCCATGTTGCAACCTTATAATATTTGCGATAGGCCTCGAATTATGATCCGAGATCCGCTCCAAAAATCCGGATATCTGGAAGGACCAGATTTGGAAAATGTTGGATCTGTTAAAAACTGAATCTGAATCTGGATATCTTGATTTTTAGTCTGGATATCCGGATCCGTAATTTTTATTGATAATTATTTTTTAAATAGTAATATCTATATATAAAAATTAATTTTATTTATTATATAATCATTTTATAATAGTATATAAATTTTATGTAAATTTTGTAATAGTATATACAGAAACAATTCAAAATCTTATATACATTTTTATTTTTAAATTATTGTTAATATTTTGATATATTTAAATATTATTTATTATTTATTTTAAGGATCCAAATCCAGATTCAGATATCCGTGGACATTACAATTTTTAAAAGCATATCTGACACCCGGATATCCGGAAACCATGGATCCGGGTATCTAAATAAAAATAATAAAAACATGGATGAGCCGAGTAAGGGTTCCGGATACCTTAAAATTCGCCGGGCACCTGATCCGTCCAGGATCTAATTTGTGATATATATATATATATTTTTTTTTTGTAACCGAGGCTTTCTTATATTAAAATGCAAAAATAAATAAAAGTTTACAAGCACAGTGCTTTAAGTTCAGGGCGTAGGGACCCCCAATACTAGAGAAACACATAGTTATAAGAACCCAATTCTGAAGCCCAAGGTAGTTTAACGATGGCGGAATAGGTGAAGAGTCGTGGGAGAGAGAAGCAGGAGGGAGGGAGCTGTCGATGATAGAGAAGTGGTCTGCATGTTAGATCCATCCTTGCAGCATCGCAGACGACAGGGTATGGTTTGATTCTCTGAAACTCTGCACTCTGTTTCTGATTTGGCGATCAATAACAGAGAAGATCACGTCAATGGTTTTGAAAGTATTAGTGTGAAGCCTGGCGTTTCTCTCGCTCTGGTCTAGTGTTGAATCCCAGAAGGTTCTGAGCGGAGTGATACCCAGCTTTCCCGCCGCCAATGACCTAATTTGTGATATGGACGAAATCAAATCTATATCTTTTTATCATTCTTCTATCGATGATCTTGTAAATAAAAATAAATTTCTGTGCGACATTTTTTTGGTTACAGTTAGTGATAAAATAAATGATCAATTACAACTAAAAAATTGTATGTTTGTGACAGACCCATTTAACACTACTGTAAATGACGACTACCTCCGCCCAACAAGTATCAACGGTGGCTTCTGTGTGGTAAGATTTGTATCGCTTGATCCTTTATTCGCTCATTTCTGCCGAGTTCCCGACATACAAAATTGTCTTCACTGCTCGACGCTCCAAAATGAAGCAACTTCAGCCATTGCAGAACCTTAATCAGTCGCAGAGGTCATCATCCCTCGCTGGGGGTCTTCGTGCTCCTTTTCCCGATCTTCTCTCCGCCCTCTGCATTCTTTGAAGAAAGAAGCTCTGTGGCGTTTGCAGGAATGGTGCTCTTGATCGCAAGATTGTAAGTGTGTTTCTTTGTTCACAATGTGCAGTCGATTAGACAACAGGTGGAGTTATGGTCTCCCTTTCCTGATCAACCTTGGAAGCCTTGCACTCAACCTTACAAAGCTTTCTTCCTCTTTTTTCATCGTTTTACATTATGTTTCTGTTGCCAAGATATTGAACGTCACCCTCCTCATTCCGCGCCTTGACATGAAAATCCTGTTTGGCAAAGATTCAAGGTAACAACTCTCTTCTGTTTACAGAGACTTTAAGTTGCCTGTTCCTTCTCAGATATATTCGATGTGGATCACTTTGCCTCCTAAAGACGAGGTGAGTATATTGTTACAGAGCTTCCAACACAGTACGCGTGAGTATTACGCTACAGTTATTAGAGCTACAAGGATCAAGACTATGTGGAGAATCTCTTGCCTGTTGTTATCCTGAGGTTTGTGGCAAAATACCGCCAAGTGATTTGGCAAGGAAGGGACAGGTTTTAGTGAACAAGAGCTTAGGTTGGTCTGAGTTTGAAGGAGCAGTTTTGAAAGGGCATAAGAACAGCCAAGGCCAGCTTCGTTTAAGAAAGCAGAAACAGTCTATTTACACTTATCCAGCTCCTGATTGTATGTGTAAAGTAGCTTAACCTTTCCTCCTCTGATTGTCCACAATCTTTACTGATTCTTTTCAGTCTAATCATATAATAATTTATAAAAGTTGTATTCTATGGAAAAAATCATTCTTTAAAGAAAAGATTTTACTTTTGAGATTTACTAGTAGCTTTGCGGATTTGACCCTGTCTACCAAACCAAAATTTTCGGTTTTAAAGACCACTCAACCCTATTTCGACCAAACATAATTGTGTTTTTCAAAAAACAAAATAAAATAAAAATATAACTAAAACTAAAACTATACTAATTAGTTTTTAATTAAACTAACCAAAATTTTGATCCAAACTAACTGAAATAACCAAAATTATAAATCAATTAAAATCAAACATTTAACATGAACTCGAAAACTTCAGTTAAATTCGGTGTAAACTCTCACTAGCTAGAGATTGTACTAAACCGAACCAAACTGAATTTGTTTCCGTCCAATTGGGAACACGAACTAAACCGAAAATCAAATAAACCAAACTAACCGGAGGAACAGAGACCCCACATGCCTTTTGAGCTTTGACAATGTTAAAAGAGAAGAAGAAGAAAGAGTTACGAAAAGGACAGGGCCCCCCACTCAGATTCAACTATCGCCGTTTAATTCAATCAGCCGTCTCTCAACCGTCATCTCCCTCCTCGATCTCTCCCGAATAATCCTCCATCCTTGGAGAGAGAGAGGCACATAGATAGAGCGACGGGAAAGATCCAATCTTTCTCAAATTCTTAGAAAGAAGATGAGCTCTGCTTTGTATGCCTCCGATTTGTTTAAGCAGCTCAGGTCAATCTTGGGTCCTTACCTAGGCGACTCTGTGTCGGACGACGTCGTTCTCGTGGTAGTAACCACGTCTTTGGCGCTGGTAGTTGGATTCGTGGTGCTGTTATGGAGGAAAACGACGTCGGATCGGGGGCAGGAGCTGAAGCCTTTGATGATCCCCAAGTCTCTGATGGCTAAGGACGAGGACGATGACGTGGATTTGGGATCTGGGAAGGAGAGAGTCTCTATCTTCTTTGGTACTCAGACTGGAACAGCTGAAGGATTTGCTAAGGTAGTGTGTGTGACTATTTGCTAAAAAAAAGCTGTGATTTTTATGATTCTGTGTTCTGTCGTGTGAGTTACAGTTGCGATTCAAAGGTGTAGTCTTTATGAGTTGGGTCATTTCAGAACATTTTTTATTTATTTTTCTTAGGCATTGGCAGAAGAGATCAAAGCGAGATATGAGAAAGCTGCAGTCAAAGTTATTGACTTGGTATGATCTACTTCACCTACCTGTGTGAGGCTAGTTTTCATCGCTTGATTTGTTTTTTTTCTTATCTTATCTGGTTATGGTTTTAATTAGGATGATTATGCTGCTGATGACGACCAATATGAAGAAAAGATGAAGAAGGAAACTTTGGCTTTCTTTTGTATTGCTACGTATGACATATTTGAATCTGAATGTGACTTCTTTTGCTATATGCCCTTCTTGAGTTTGTTGGATTCATTTTTTTTTGACAATTTGTTTAGTTATGGAGATGGAGAGCCTACTGACAATGCTGCCAGATTTTACAAATGGTTTACCGAGGTTCTTTTTCCCTCAGATTTGATATGCTTTTAGTAGCTTTTTCCCAGGCGTCAATGTTTTTGTGTTTCATGTTTACAGGGAAATGAAGGGGATATAAGGCTTCAACAACTAACATATGGCGTGTTTGCTCTTGGTAATCGCCAATATGAACATTTTAATAAGGTAGTGTGCTAAGAAAATGTGTCTGCTTCTAGCTTATTGATTTTCTTCCAACCTTAACTGATTGTAATTTGATCTGGTGAAACAGATTGGGATAGTTCTTGATGAAGAGCTCTCTAAGAAAGGTACATGAGTATGTTTCCATAGTTTTCAACTCTTATCTAATGCTAGTATATATTGGAAAGAGACCTGTTAGTGTGATGTTAACCTATGATGGTAATGGTACTGGATGTTTTCTACTTCCCTGTCGGGTAACGTAATTATTGTCGTCACATTCAATGCAGGTGCAAAGCGTCTTATTGATGTTGGTCTAGGAGATGATGATCAGAGCATTGAGGATGATTTTAATGCTTGGTTTGTTTCTGATTCTCTGTCTTACGTTTGCTATTTTGAAAGATTAGTATAGAAGGGGAAGCTTCAGAGTTGGCTTGATCACCTTTACGCTGTATTATTCATGTTTTCTTGGATGGTTTGCAGGAAAGAATCGCTGTGGCCTGAGCTAGACAAGCTCCTCAGAGACGAGGATGATACAAGTGTGGTAACTCCTTATACAGCTGTTATTCCTGAATACCGGCTAGTAATTCATGATTCTAGTTTCGAATTTGAGAAATCAATGGACTCAAATGTTGCCAACGGAAATACTGCTATTGACATTCATCATCCTTGCAGGTATATGAAGCTCCGTGTAATAAATACAGTGTTATCTTTTTTTTGGTTGCATTCTAAATTTTGGTTCTTTTTGGAGAACAGAGCTAATGTAGCTGTGCAGAGAGAGCTTCACACACCAGAATCTGATCGGTCTTGTATTCATCTCGAGTTCGACATATCTGGCACTGGTATTACGTAAGTATTTAACACTGATCTGATGTTTTAGTTAATGGCAGATCGTTCACCCGTTTATAAAAATTAATGGCATTTCTGGGCAGATATGAAACAGGAGACCATGTAGGAGTATATGCTGAGAATCATGCTGAAATAGTTGAGGAAGCTGGGAAATTGCTTGGCCACTCTCTAGATTTAGTGTTTTCCGTACATACTGATAAGGAAGATGGCTCACCACGGGGAAGCTCGTTGCCGCCTCCCTTCCCTGGTCCATGCACACTTGGTACTGCTTTGGCAAAATACGCAGACCTTTTGAGCCCTCCTCGCAAGGTTATCTTGTTTTCGTTTTGAATTAGCATCACATAGCTTTTGATTTTTTTAGTTGTTCCTAAATATTAAACTTGTTCTTCTGGTTTCAGTCTGCGTTAGTTGCCTTGGCGGCCTATGCCACTGAACCAAGTGAAGCCGAGAAACTTAAGCACCTGACATCACCTGATGGAAAGGTTCTGAATCACTGGTGGTGGTGTATATATATTATTCTCTTGGTGTTAAGTTTTCATGAGTTATCATCCTTTGAGTTTTTCTTTTGGCTGTAGGATGAATACTCACAATGGATTGTTGCAAGTCAGAGAAGTCTTTTAGAGGTGATGGCTGCATTTCCATCTGCAAAAGCCCCACTAGGCGTGTTTTTTGCTGCAATAGCTCCTCGTCTACAACCTCGTTACTACTCCATCTCGTCCTCGCCGAGGTGATTATTTGATTTTGAAATACCATTTGTTGGCAGAAGGAAAACTAGTCTTGAGCTTCTCTGTCGTCTAATACAGGTTGGCGCCAAACAGAGTTCATGTTACATGCGCACTAGTATACGGTCCAACTCCTACTGGTAGAATCCACAAAGGGTTATGTTCGACATGGATGAAGGTAATTTCTACCTTCCTTTTTACACTATCTTTCAGTTGCTTTTTGATTTTAACAGCTTTGAAAAATTCAGAATGCAGTTCCTGCGGAGAAAAGTAGTGAATGCAGTGGAGCACCAATATTTATTCGAGCATCTAATTTCAAACTACCATCCAACCCTTCGGTTCCAATCGTTATGGTGGGACCTGGGACTGGACTGGCACCTTTTAGAGGGTTTCTACAGGAAAGGATGGCACTAAAAGAAGATGGAGCTGAACTAGGTCCATCTTTGCTCTTCTTTGGGTGTAGAAACCGACGGATGGTGAGACCTTGATGCACCTTTTTCATCAGAATTGTCACCGTGTTGAGATTGAGATGCTGATACATTTATGACTTGCAGGACTTTATTTACGAGGATGAACTCAATAACTTCGTTGATCAAGGCGTGATCTCTGAGCTTATCGTGGCATTCTCTCGTGAGGGAGCACAGAAGGAGTATGTTCAACATAAGATGATAGAGAAGGTAAGCATATCCGGGGATGCATAGCATCAGGCTTTGGTAAAAGGGGAATGTATAGTAATCCCATTTCTATTTTGCTTTTCATTATGTGTTCAGGCTGCACAAGTTTGGAATCTAATAAAGGAAAAAGGTTATCTCTATGTATGTGGTGATGCTAAGGGCATGGCGAGAGATGTTCACAGGACTCTACATACCATTGTTCAGGAGCAGGTAATGGAATGAGTGTTCTGAAACAAGTGGTAGAATTTGGATTTTCTCTTGGTTAGATTTCCTGGAAGATTGATACCAACTATGTTTTTTTTTTATGTTTTACAAATCTCCAGGAAGGTGTGAGTTCATCAGAGGCAGAGGCTATAGTTAAGAAACTTCAAACTGAAGGAAGGTACCTGAGAGATGTATGGTGATTAATGATGTTTTTAGTTGGAAATCTCAGCTTCTTAGCTTTCTTAATACGAAGGCTGTTTTTTAACATTTAGATATTGACTTTTTATTTTCCTTTATGTTCTTATTATAGTCAAACACGAAAACTGAAAAGGTTTGTGTAAGTGTCTTTGTAAGGAACAAAATTGTAAGAGGGACGAAGAACTATACAGTCCAATAAATGAGTGAAGATGATTTTGGCTTCATGCTTTGTACTGTCTAATAGACATCATGAAGTATAACATATTTTATTGATAGGTTTCCACAACAATTGGATAATCAAAATCGTCACGGGTACACAACAATTGGATAATCACAACCCTGACTGAACACCAGGATTGCTAACCAGTCTACTCTCTAACTCGCACCTCCAAGATGACCATCATTCTCTTATGTGTCTCGCTAAGAACCTCGTTAAGAACCTCAACACCATCCATGGAACAATACCTGTTTGGAAAGATTCACAGGTGATATTTCCAGGCATCCTGATGGAGCTCAAGATGCTTGGATTTGGTGTTTCAAATTTGCTCAAGTTGTCATGATCAGTTGCTTGGGTCATCGCTTGTAGCCTCATCTAGAGAAGCAGCAAGGTATTCAGCAAGGCTCTGCTGATTATTGCTGGGTTTGTGGGAAGCTTCTATTATCATAGGTTTCTTTGGTGCTATAGAATTGGGACGCCAAGCTTGACCTGTTGAGTTGCTGCTCGAAGTTACTGAACAACTCTTCCATAAGACTGGCTTAAGATACTTCCATGGATCTTCAGCCATGGAGTTGGAGTAAAACCGGTCTGCACCTTGTTCCATGTGTCTTCTTCCTCCACCTCTTCCAAAGCTTGTGTTGCGTCCTCGGCTTCTGCCTCTTGCTGAGCTAGGATATGTGTTTCCAGCCCAGTTAGAAGCTTGTCGTGGTCCGTATTGGGGAAACTGTGGAGCGGTATTGTTGTAGCTGCCTCCTCGGCCACCAAATCTATTATCCCCCATGTCATGGTTTCCTTGAGAGAATGGAAAAGAGCGAGGCACCCACTGAGGTGGACCCAAATGGTTAAAACGAGGAGGCGGAGGCCTGAAGTTGTCATTCCAAGGGACGGGTGAACCTCTGTGCGAGAGTGCCACGCCTCTTGGTTCGGTATGGAGATCATCACCACCGCAATGAGCTTCTTGAAAACCGCCATGATTGGCATGTGCCTGATAGTCACTGCCCAACGATCCTGTTAACAATTTTAGTGAAAGGATCAGAACTGCAACATTTTTCGTTCTAAGATAGAGAAAAAGAAGATAAATGAGTTCCGAAAGTAAAGTGTTATGAAATCTTCTCTACGAAGACTTAACAGGGGACCACTTTCCTTGACCTCAGAGCCTTACATGAATATAGCCAAAATAAGACAGAAGCATTAACTATAAAGGGTATTGCAGAAGAAACAAGCACCTGGAACAGATGGAGGAAGCTGATGTGCTGGAGGGCTCATTTGATTACCAGGAGATGAGATGTGTTCTTGCTTAGAAGTGTTGTTTCTCTTGAAACTAGAATAAGCAGACATTGGATCGGTGTAATAATCAAACCTTGGTGCTTCACAAGATTCCTGCTGGTGAGTAGATGCCTCAGCCAAGGGATTTGAAAGGTGACCCGTGTTCATAGAGGTTTCAGACCCTTCAGAACAATCATTCTGTGCAGCAGCTTCCATGCGCATTGCTTTCAAAATTTGTTTACTTTTCTCTGAATCATCCATTGTAGCTTTTAGCTTCAGAGCTAATCAACTACAAGATACAAAAGCATTATTATAAACACAAGCATAGTGTAACACAGTACCACCAACACTGTAAGACCCAACGAACGATGTCTACACCCTAAAGTTTCAAGCTTTACAGATACCCAAATTGGGAAAACTAAATAGAGATCGATGCTAACCTTCAAAATCCTCGCTTCCTCTTCGTCAAAGCTTGAAATCAAATCCCTGAACTGAAAATAATAGAGACAACAACGATGACAAAAGCCTCCAACATTTATAAAACCCGGTTCGTGATCATACCAAAAATATAAACCCGGTTAGTGATCGACCGTACTTTTAATTCAACCAGGTTGAAATCATGAAACCAGACCGGAATAAATTCTCGATTGAATAGCCTCTCTCTCTCTCTCGATTCGAAGCCGCGACGACTCTAGCCTCTCTCATCAACGTCGGAGAGAAAATGCACGGCCGTCCAAGGAAGGCGTACAAGCCAGAAGAGGAAGCAGCCTCCGCTTCTAAAGCCGTTAAGCTCCGATCTCTCCAGAATCAGTTCATGTCCAATCACCATGCCAAAATGTACAAACTTTCTCTCGGATTAGTTACTTAATCAATCATCTGTTGCTTGTCTGAACGTTCTGGGGTTTTGTAGTTATACCAAGGAAGCTATTGACTTGAGCACGAAGCTCTTAGAGATCAATCCGGAGGCGTACACGGCTTGGAACTACCGTAAGCTCGCCGTAGAGGATACCCTTTCACGAGAAGAGTCTAATCAAGACTTGGTCAAGTCAGTTCTCGATGAAGAGCTTAAAGTGGTGAGCTTTCCTGTCCACTGATCTGGAATGTACATGTTCCACACAGGCATTCATGTAAAGGTTTGCACTTTATGCAAGTAGTTGATCGTTGGTTACTGTGGATTCTGTTCTGAGTTCAGGTTGAAAGTGCTTTGAGGCAGAACTTCAAGTCATACGGTGCTTGGCATCATCGAAAGTGGGTTTTGAGTAAAGGCCATTCCTCCGTAGGGAATGAGCTACGGCTTTTGGATAAGTTCCAGACCCTTGATTCCAGAAACTTTCACGCTTGGAACTATCGCAGGTGAAAATTTGTGGAATGCCAACGTTCTTTTAAAGTGCACTAGTGCGTTTTTCTAATCAAAGCTTTGCATATTCATGTCTTGTTGTTCTTTGACCAGGTTTGTTGTGGAGCTAACCAACAGGTCAAAAGAGGATGAGTTGAAGTATACAGAGGATATGATCAGTAAAGATTTCAGCAACTACTCTGCTTGGCATAATCGTAGGTACGCATGATATTATTTAGTTAAATATCTGATTTACATGTTCATATTCTTGTAAATATATTTTTTATTGTTTGAAATTCTGCAGCGTGCTTCTTTCAAGTCTGCTTGCAAAGGCTGAGGGGTTCATGCCAAATGAGAAGATTCCTGACGAATATAAACTTGTACATGATGCTATCTTTACGGACGAAGATGACCAAAGTGGGTGGTTCTATCATCTTTGGCTTCTTGATCAAACTGTTGATGTGGAGACTCCTCTTCTCACTTCCTCATGGCCTTCACATGGTTCCTGTATCAATCTATCTGGAGGAGCTGGGTGCTTGAATGACTCTTCTTCTTCTAAGCTCACTACTTTTTGTTCTGAGTCGGGTTCTTTTCCACTGATTCTTTACTTCGACCAAGCTGTTAGTGGAGTAAGCTCGTCTACTGTCACGGTTGATTCTGAACTGAGAGGAAATGAGGACCTTGTTTGGGAGCCAGTTTCGAATAAAAACTCTCGGGTGTCTTCTGTATGGGTTGCTCGTCTTAAATATATGAGTTCAGAGCCTTGCTTCCCCAAGGAATACACAGTGAAGGTCAGAATTGGGAACTCTCCAGGAATTGTTTCTTCCAGAGGATGTAACTTCAGCACTCCTTATGAGTTTGTCTTCACAGCGCATGTTCATGACACCGTCCGAGAAGATTCACAAGAAGTCGTTGTTTCATGGACGGATGGTTTCGATATTTGGGATGCACAGTCAAAAGATTTGAACTTTCTCGTCAACTTAGATCAACAGATGGGTTTGAAATGGCGTCAGGAAGCTATAGAGGAAGAGATTGAGTTATTTCGTGCGTTGTCTGACAGGTATCCTATCTACTTTCTTGCTTTGATGGGGAAGATAAACTCTAGTCTTGAACTTTGTGTTCTTTTTTCCTGTTTAGCAAAATTGGAAAGCTCACTCTTGCAAGGCTTTTGATGGCTAAAGCTATGATATCGGAGAATGGTGTTAAGGGTGTTCACTATGAAGAAATTCTCGAGCTGTATAATGATCTAATGGTGCTGGATTCTTCGCACTATCATTACTACAAGGATGAGCACAGCGTAGCTTTACTCCACAAGGTACATGAGTCTTCTTTTTAACTGTGAATCACAAGTTGAGATTCAGCTATATAATTTTAGATGTTTCAAGTTCTATTTCATCATGCATACTACTCATAAAGAATGTTCATGCAGGTGACTTCAAGCACTGAATCCTTGTCGAGACACCTCTTTCGATACAGGGATATGAACAATTCTGTATGTCTCCGACTGAATAACTTATCGCTATCTCGGATAGCCTCTGTTAAGAAGTTGCTGTTTGTCCAAATGTTAGACCTAAGTCACAATGAGCTTCGTTCAACTGAAGGTAAGTTTCTCAGAATGTCCTGTGTTTACATGCTTATGTTCTTGATTTGAACCGTTGCATCTGTGGTTTAATGGTGTGTATGTGCGTCTCAGGATTGGAGGCAATGCAACTCCTGTCTTGCCTAAACCTGAGTCACAACAGAATCCGGAGTTTTTCAGCACTGGACTCTCTAAGACATTTGAAACAGCTGAGAGTGTTGGATGTTTCACACAACAACTTCGGTGAGCACTCAGTTGACACGACGAGGTACCTTTGTTCTTCACCGCTCTCTAATTCGGAGTGGACTGAGGATGAAGTTGGAAGACAGATGCCTAGTCTGGTCACCAAATACTGGGATGCGTATTTTGTGTTAAGAGATTTGAACCTGAAACAGTTAGATATAGCAGGCAACATGATCGCAGGGGACGAGTTCTACACTTTGGTTCCGCAGGTTGTGCCAACGCTTGTATGGCTCAATGGCCACAAACTTGGGAGTTAGATCATAGGCCAAGATTTTTAACTTAATTTATAGATCATCAACTCCCCAAAGCTATTTGGATTCTCTTGATTATGTGCTTTGTTTTTGTGGTTTGTTTCTCAACAGTCTTGTTATATGACTTTGTTTCTATACAACGACTGTGCACCATTTATTTACCACATTTTGTATTAATTATCTGTTTTATGTCCGTATTGTTGTTGTTAGTAGTAGATAAACTAATTAGTAGTCCCTAGCAGGGTTTTGTTGGTATATGGTACATGCATATGCACACACTCTATATAGGTTCCAACAATACTCCTATGTCAGGTAGAGGCAAATGTGAGAGATACTGTTGGAACCTAGCAATACTATTTTGTGGACAAGTAAGTGCTGAGTGTAAACCCAAACCCAGTAAGGAAAAGGCCCAGTGCAACAACCATAATCACTTGGTCTTCTGTTGTGTGGTTAGAAAGTTGCCAACTTGGAGGATCAGGATTCTTGTTTCCCATGTCCAAAGAGTTTCCGTGCTTCAACTTCATCTACTACTCTCAATCTCAAGCCATTCTCTGACACAGGTAAGAATCCAATCCAACACAAATATTTACCATTATTTCTTAACATGAAGATGCCAACAACTCAGATATTTTATGCTTTATGTGGTTTTGTTTTGGGTTGCCTATATGTTCATCTCTCTGAGACGCCCAGTAAAATCTCTATGTTTATCATAACGTATCGAAATATACAACTGGTTTACTCTCAGTTATGGTTCTTTCAATGTATGCATTTGTGCATTTCTGATTAGTCTTTCTTTAGTGAGTTTGCGTTTACATGTTCTTTTTGTAACAACACTTGCATTATTTCTCTCTAATATGGTTATTCTTTTGATGTTTCCAGATTGTGGCAAAACTTGGATCAAATCATCCAATTGATCTGCTGTTGACACTCATTTTCAATGCAGAAGCAGAGCATTCTTCATTCGGAGTACATAAGATTTGGCAACGGACTAGTTAAATCGATAGAAGCCAGTGCATTTCCTAGGTGGATCAGTCGCAACAATGAAGTCAGATTATCGTTTCTAAGAGCTGAAGCTTCTTCTTCATCCATGACTATGATTACCAAAAGCTGCACGTGGAGAGCGAATAGCTTAGGACAGGAGATCCAAGCGGACTTGAGTGATGAAGACGAAGAAGATCTATGTCCGGTTGAGTGTGTCACTGAGTTCAAGACAGATGATGAACTTCTTAGAGTCCTGGAGAAAGCCAAGGAGACTAACACTTTGGTTGTGGTTGATTTCTATCGTCCTTCATGTGGTAGTTGTAAGTACATAGAGCAGGGCTTCTCAAAGCTCTGCAAGCAATCTGGTGACCAAGAAGCCCCCGTTATCTTCCTTAAGCATAATGTGAGTGAGTATAATAATACATATCCTTTTCTTTGCTGAGTAAGATTCATTAGTTGCTCAAATTATTTTGGCAGGTGATAGACGAATATGATGAACAATCTGAAGTCGCCGAAAGGCTCCGTATAAAGGTACGTAATCCCTCTTGCTATCTAACAATAACAATCACAAGAAGAGAGTATTGATTTACTACAGTCTAATAATATCTACAGTCGGTTCCTCTCTTCCATTTCTATAAAAACGGAGTTCTGTTAGAAGCATTTGCAACTAGAGACAAGGAGAGGATTGACGCTTCTATAGTCAAATATACTTCCTCTGAATCTTCAAGCACATCGGAGTAAACCCCACATTTGGTTCTCTCTTTGAAATCATAGATAATGATGTAACCGATAGTGTTAAACAGCAGCAACATCCTCCCCAAAACTTGTTGTAAAGATGCCTAAACAGCTCTCATTCTTCTTGCAAGTATCATACTGAATAAGACAGATGCAACATTTTTTTCTTTCTAATATGGTAATTTGATTTGAGATTCGGTTAAGGTTTCTATAATATATGTGATGATGAGAAGATACATTCATATAGAAGAGCAACTAATACTATAAGAGTTTCTTCTATCTTCTGATTCTTATCACAGTATCTCGTGATTACCTAACATATTAGAGTTAACACCATTAGCAAGAGAAACCAAGGCAAAGAGTTCTTCGACAGTTGCAGGTTCATAGATCTGAGTTGTTAGCATCCGCATCACCCCCAAGCTCTCCCTGCAGTATCAAACAATAATGAATGAAGCTTTCCCTTTTATGTGTACAACAAACCAGAGACACACATGGATAAAATGCTTACAGGTTCTATCATTGCCACCTGATTATCTTCTGTTTTCTTAGAGAGATCCCTCAATGTACCCTATAAAAATTTAACAATTTTAAAAACGTTAAAAGCACATAGTATATGTGAAAACAGAATGAGTAGATGATGCATTTATATCACTTTGTGGAGATTCATACGCACCCTGGAAACCCAAAAGAGTCCACATGCATTGCAGAGAGTTCTGGGGCCTGAAGGTCCACGTCGCATCATCGGTGTACATGTGGAGCTAACGCCGCAATGAGTACACCTACACGTAAGACACGCTCACATTTAAAGAGCAAGAAAAAATTGAGCACTAATTGAAGAAGCAGTTAAGTGGCAGAGGCATAACGCACGATATCTCTGGACGGCCATCATCATGTGCGTTATCTTGATCTGTGCCCGAGTTATAAGCCCCATCAGCCGTCTTTGCAGAGGAGAATTGGCCTTTATTACGTGGCATTCTGGTAAAGACTAAACAAAGTCAGAGTTGTAGGAAAAGTGACAAATTCTATCTCTTGAAGATGAGATAGACACGTCATTTATTCTCAGTTTAAGCTAATTATGACACTAACCACGACTCAGTACTATCCCACTCAACTACAAACATATTCTCATGTATTATAACAAGCCAAGGACATTGAAACCTGTGCCACTGCATAATCACTTTCATAGTCGCCAAACTTAACAAAAATAGTGAAGTACCTTAAAGCCACTTCCTGGCGAACACCATATCTTACTTGGTTCGCAAAACATCTAGCACTCCTCTTCTTCCGAAACCTATCCAAGGACTGCGCCCGTTGCGGATGGCTACACCGGCTCTGATGTTCCACAACAGGCTAAACAAAAAGAAGGAAAAAGAAAAAAAAACATAGATGAAGAAGGTGACCATTGTGTAAAACTTGAACACAAACAAACAGACAAACAACAAAAGTGGTTACCATATGATTCTGTTGAGCTATCTCCATCTCCTGCGGAGCAGTAGAACCACCCAATAACGACAACACAGCATCGACCTTACGAAATCAATTCCCCCCCCCCCCCAAAAAGGTCAGAAACACAAAAGTGCACACTTTTATTATTATGTAATTCTACACGAAAGTAATCACCTTTTCGGGACCCACAGCATCGAAAACGTAAACCTGACCACGGTACGAGATCGTCAGCTGATTAGCTCCTTCCGGTGCCGGAGAATCTAGTAACTGAGAGCCGTCGGGAATCAAACCGGAGGCAGCGTAGATGGAGTCAGGATGATTGGCGATTTCGTGTATATAAGGAATGTGAGCTGCGGAGGCAGAGACATGGTCTTCACCAAGGGTGCTACCAATCTGATAAGGGTTAATCTCCAGTTGAGGAAACATCGGGAACTGCCAAAAGAGAAGAGCTTTCAGCAAGATGTTTGAGTGGGGAAAGAAAACCCTAACCGTAAGTGCAAGAGAGGAAGTAGAGATAGAGATGACATGGAAGAAGAGGGCAATACAGAGAGAGATGGTGATCGGCGCGTGTGGAGGAAGGGGAGATTGGCCGTTGTGGAAATTCACCGGCGGTAAAACGGTGACTTGAGAGGTAAATCGCAGCAACCTTCCGACGACTATTTCCCACTCACTGGTTTTTACCTATTACCTTTTGGGCTGTTCGATTATATATCTACTTTGTACTCCAAAAGCCCATTACTGACTCGCTTGTTAATTTATAAACCTGTGATCAGATTAATAATGGAAAATTCCATAAATTTACTCAAATCAAACTGTTATAAATATTACGTGAATATGGAAAGTTTTAGATTTACTTGGATTGTTAAGTATATTTATTCTCCAAGTTATATTTTGTCTCCAAATTAATGTAATCCTATATAGTACAAACTAAATTGTGTTAAGCTTTTTAATACCCAATTTTTTTTCCAATTTAATACTTCAACTAATTATTTTCCTCATTTTTATACACAAATTTTAAAATTTTGCCCATTTTGATACCTCAATTGTTGTTTATTTTAATCAAAATATTAATAAGTATCAAACAAAACTTAAAAAATCTCTTTTTTTTTTGTCAACAAAACTTAAAAAATCTCTAAAATCTAAGAAAAAATCTTTGAAATTCTTAATTTTATTTTAATTTATAGTAACTAAAGTAACTAAATTATGGAGAAAATTTTAAATTTAGAAAAACCTTAATTTTGAAGGAAAATAAATAAATTTGTTTTCTATTCAAGAAATAAACTAAGATTAATATTTAAAACTTAGAACTTTTTATCACGCATTTTAAGTTCATCCACAATTTAGTTACTTTTATTTCTAAGAATTGAAAGTTAGAATTTTTAAGGTTTTTTGTGAATTTAGATATCTTAAATTTTTTATTTAAAACTATTTCATTAAAATAAACACAGTTTAGGTATTGAAAAGACCATCATTTTAAAGTTTGTGTATTAAAATAGATAAAATAATTAATTGAGGTATCAAAGTGGATATCAAAAAATATAAGACTGTATATTTAAGATATTTATTTAGGTTCCGAATAAATACGAGTTATTTGAATTTTTAAAGTTTTCCGGATACTCACTAGAATTTAGATAACACCCAAAATTTAAAATTCCAACATATTAAACACGAAATTCATACACACAGAATTAATAAAATGAAAAGGTAATCTCAAGATGAGTGGTAAGTAACTTTCTCACAGAAACAAAACAGTCTCTCATTTGTCTTTGGGCCGAGAATTTACATGTAGACTAAACCGTTGGCTGCAAACGGAGCTCAACAGATAGCAAGTGCTGAGTTTACAAAGTGGTTAAAAAAAAACTCAAAATCTATTACAAAGGGAGTAAGCATATATTCTCTGCTGCTGGTAATTAACATCTCTCACTGCGTGAGCAGCTTAGAGTCACATGCCACTATCTTCACCTGACTAACATTCTCTTGACGGTCTTCACTCTTGAACATTGCGTCCTGTAATATGAAGGTCCAGACGTTGTCACAGAACCTGTATGTGTGCAGGTGCCCCTGTACAGGAAATAAAAGTAAAGAAGAAACGAGATTAAGTATCTGGCTGTTTCATCCACACTTATCTTGAGTGCAGACTGCAGTGTTCAATACACTAGGTATCTAAAATTACTGTTAACAGTGGTTAGTAAAGTCAATCATCAGAAACACTAGCATAAATAATTAGAGATCAAGCTATATGGATTGATACTAATCTGGACAGTACAGATGTAAGCTACTTCTTATAAACCAGACAACTGAATCCATACAGCGTTATAAAAAGTTGACTTTTTTAACTCGAGGAAATCATATATGAGCCAGCTCCAACAAATTTATCATTCGTATATAGCATCCAAAGAAACTCTAATTCTGATAGAATTCATGACAATGTTACTATCTCCTAAGATAACCAATGTAAGCACCTACTTATTAGGCCACAGATAACTGAACACATGCAGCTTATCAAGTTGCTACCGACAAAAGCTCAAGACTTTACAGAAAGTATGACTCTTTCAGAAACTATTACTTGAGGCAACAACTTGTCAATCACGAACAGAAACTATCTTCACAATAAAGAATTAAAAGAGATTGAAGCTGACCTTGATAGTCACCTTGGTCTTCACTTGGCTCTCAAGAGCTTCAGTCATGGACTACAAAAGGGACACATATACAATATATATCATTAAAAGCCAAAGAAGCAAACCAAAAGACTCCAAAGATCAGAAAAAAAAAAAAAAAAAAAAAACCTTGTCAAATTGAACAAGGACTTGGATAGCTAGCTCAGGGCTCAGCGTACCGCTCTGAACCATCTCATCCAAAGTCTCCGTCAAACACATCCCAATCGTCGATCTCCTGTACAGCTCAAACGTCGCCATTCTCTACGATCTGCCTACAGAAAAATCCGAGCAAACTCAAATCGTTGAATCGAGAATCTGAAAAGTTTAGGCGAAATAAAGGAGCTAGACGAATCTAAGACCCCTCGACCTCAAATAGGAGACGGTTTACCGATCTCCGGCGACGAAGGGAGAGAAATGAGGGAGGTGCCGTTGGGTCGATTGCTAAGGATTCGTCTCTTCGCGCGGAGAAAAAAATATTGGGGCTTTTATACCCTAGCTTTTGCAGGTAACTACTGTTTATATAGCCAGCGATGGAACAGGGAAAACCAAATTACGTTTTTACCCTTAATGCCTTTTTTTTTTAATTAGATAACGGTTTTTAATATTACGTGTGGGAAGTAGATAATGGGTTACCATGTTAAAAAATGGGTTTTATACCATATCCAGATTTTAAACCGAGTTAACATACAATTTTTAATTAAAATTACTCGAATTTTTGATTAAATAAATTAAAATCAAACCGAAAATAAAAAAATGGTTTAATTTGGTCAAATTTTCAAAGACTTTGACTGATTGTATAACAAACCGCACTGTATTTTTGTTTGTTCAATTCGACTAGATTTTGTGTGAACTGAATAATCGAAAAAAAGAATTACCTGAACCATACCAAACTAGCAGGCTTAAGTACACTCATTAAGAAGTCGTTTTAAAGTTTATTATATATGCTATCTGCCACTTGTCTAACAGATATAGTCCATGTATAAGAAGTAATTCTATTTATATGAAGCATTGGCTAAGTATACATACACAGTCTTTCGTTTGTAGTTAGAATCTACCAAGTAATATTACGTATCAATGTACAAGCAAAATTTTATCTTCCAGCTAGAAAAGGATAATGAGAGCACTAGTGACAACAAGTCAAAAAGTCAGTTTGCTCTTTCATCGATAAACACTTTGCTTTTTTTTTTCTGACTTCCTTAGCTCTTGCACTTCTTCAGTTTTTGCAAAGGACCTGACAACAGAGTTATTGCTACATGCTTCTGTATTCATCGTTTACGTTTAGTTTGAATAATGGTGTGGTGTACTCAAACCTGAAGAAAAAAACTTCACATAGCTATACTCGGAAGTATCACAAGTGTTGCATTAGCAGATCACTGATTCAAAATCAAGCAATATTACGATAATGTCACAAGTTGAAAATCTCTAACCTTTTTAAGAAATACCATTATGGTGAATGCTTCCCACAGTCACCGTATCTCTTTTACCTCAATGAGAGTCACCTCGCACATCTAGACCATCGATGAGAAGGGAATAATAACCCAGCACCTTCCCCCACTCCCCAAGTTATTTACTATGAAGTAATCTAGTGTAGCTAAGTAGTGCAAGATTCAAGTTCTTAGCTATCATGAAATACCTCTAACACTCCAGACAGAGGTTTGACATCTCTTAGGCAAAATGTCTGTCCGAAGTGTGGCATAGTCCAAAAACAAGGAAAATATTATGTATGCAGCATCCAGAAATGTCATGAATGGACTTAATGTATTTTAGTTTATACTTAACTCCTGAATGATCTGATCATGCTGATAGAAATAAAATAGCTTAATCAAGAGATAACAAGTAATATCTGTGACCTAGACCTTTCTAATTGGATGCAGGTTTTAGGATGTTCACCTTATTTCTTAACGTTTTGGTAGCCGGGATAATACAGATATACATAACAAAACAACGTATATCAAGCTGGAAAAGCATCTAAAATATAGTATTGTTTCTAAAAGAGTAGTGTGATATGTTGAACAAGCTATTTTCCTTAATACTCACTACAGATTGAAAGTGGGGTGAACGGTGCAAACAAAAAATCCCTTCTCACAAATGGTCTAGACATGAAAGACAACTCGAGGGAACCTGCGCCAGTCTTCAGTTTAGTCAACCACGGCAGCCCCCAAATCTATAATGTAGCACTGCATAAACAAAGGCATATGAATTTTTAGATTTAAATTAACTAGTTTATGCAACAGCAAAATACACTTACTATTTAATCATTGAAGGCAAAATGAATTGCTATTAATCAATAGAAACTCATCATTTCTATTCAATGAAACAAGTTCCATTCATTTTCTTGTTAGTTCAAGCAAGCACCTAACCTGTATTAATCTAATAGAGTTTCCATCCAAGCTATTGCTTTCTCAAAAAAGATACATTTCGTTCCTTTGGACATCTAGAGGCCAAGACACACAGATGAAACTATCCAATACTACTGATGTCTAGGCTCTATCGTTCCCAAAGTCATTTCAAACCCTTGAGTTTTATTGGGTCTATTCGGCATATTCTCTTATCATATAGTTGTGTGAAAGTTTTACTGAGGAAGAATCAAAGTTTATTGACAAGGAACTCAAAGATCAAGCTTTAATTCTCTGGTGATAGATATCTCCACCTAAATGTATCTGTACATTTCATATAATTTGGGTATATGGTAAACCTTTTTTTTTACCTTAAAGTGTGAATTAATGATGCTTTCATACTCTTTTCAGGTACAACTAAAGAAATGCAAGAAAAACAATTTAATTTTTTTTTTAAAAACAGGAGAGTCATTTTGTTATCTGTGTTTTATCTTTCGATCAATTTCGATGATTGCTTTTATTATATGCTCATGACTACTATTAAGCTGTTCATAAGAAAAAAAGAGCAAGGACACTAACTAAGTATACAATCACCAAATGACAATCACAATACTTCTAGAAAAGGAAGAATCATGCATTATAATCACAATAGCTGTAGAAGGACGAGGATAATCATTATTGTAAGGTTAAATACTATACACCAAAAAAAAAAGAACAAAAAAACAACAAAACAGAAGTACTACAGTCAAGTGTTGTTAAAACATTATTAAGCATGTGCATCTAACAAAAGTAATGGACCTGAGAAGAGGATACAGATCCGTTAAAGATTGAGAGATAATCTCTCTTCCCATGGGCATCGTTCTGCACATGCAAACCAAAAGAAGCAATCCATCATCTTTCCTGGAACAGTAAAATTTGGATCAGCTATAAAATTCAGGTAAGTAATGCTCATGCAGCTGATCTATCAGATGATAATTGCGACTTCTCAAAATACTAGAGAGATCTCACAAAAAGTTTCAGCAAAAAAATGTCATGTGTGTAAAATAAAATTGAAAGTTAATAAACAAGAATTATATACGGAATTACACTAATCGACGAAGTAATCGAAGCTTAGGAAGTGACTCCACTCCTTTAAGAACTTTAGAGAAATGGCGAATTTTCCTTCACGAGATCCCACTGAAAAATCAATGGTAACCGTCAGGAGAAAAACCGTGAATCGTGTGGATGCATGATGTGAAGCGGATCGTGAAGAAGAAGAAGAAGAAGAAGAAGCTAGGGCAAGAGAGATATTATTGAGGGAGAGAGGAGAAGGGAAGAGGAGCACGGAGAATACTAGGGAAGCTAGAGAGGGTTTTATATGAGTAATGCAATGAAGACTGAGCTTAATTTATAACTTAATTATTGATTAGTGCGTTAATCAGATTTTGGCTATAATTATATGATTTAATTGATTTGAGTGTGACATGTAGGGCTTCTAATTCTGGCATAAAGCCTGTAGCTCAGGCGGCTCGTGCTTCATCTGTCAAAAACAGAACATTGCTCAGTTCCTTCCTACATTTACAATCGGCTACGGTATTTATTCTCGGCGGAACACTAAGGTGTGACTGGTGAAGATAAGGAGAAGGAACATTTAATTTTTTATGTGGTTTCCAAAAAAATATACTATTCATAAGAAATTAATTTTCATTTATATTTTTTATCATTCCCTTTTTTTTTGTAGTTAAAAACAAAGCAAAATTATTCCTCATTATTTTTAAAGAGAAACAATCATTCTCACTCATTTCTTTAATTTTATTCATTTTCATTCATTTTTATTTGTTCATAGTGTTCCTCAAATGGTCACCAGTCACACCAATTGAAAACCTATGCTTTAGATAATTAGAAACTAGAGCTTGATCGGATATTCATTTTGTTTTGCAAAAAAGAAATATTTATCTTATATAAATGGTAATATATATCTTTTAATTATATATATATATATTATATAATTATTTAATATATTTTTAAACACAATAATTTTACAATTTATAATGAATAGTTTTATTTTATTTTTTGATCCGTCAACGGTTAAAACCATATTTTTAAAATATAATCCGTGTGTTGGTGCAAATGCATTTTTTATGGATCAAAAATTAAATGTAAAATGAAATTGTTATATGTTGTTATATTTGGTTTATACGATCAAATAATTTATATATTATTTACAATTTTTAGTTTTATATTATTTATTTTTATAACATTTTTGTGTTGTTTTAGACATAGTTAATATACCAAAAAAAAAGGTAACCAACCCGTAATAAGAAAATCTTGTTACATTTTTGACATTGATTAAGTATAATTTATTGTTTAGCTAGATTATAGGAAATATATTTTAAATAAGTAATACAAAATTTGTTGTACTTCATTTTAGAAAAATGCATTAATTAAATTGTAAAAGACAAGAATACTAAAAAGTAGGTAAATTTATCACTTCAATCCATATGATTGTAAATAAATTGAAAAACAAAAGGTTAATTTATATTTGTACTTTTGTTTTAATAGATTAGATGAATAGTATTTCTCTACACTCGGCATAGCTTTGAGTTTTATATATTTTTGCATTCAGTTCGAAATATATAACTGATTCAAATTTGAATCACTTAAAACAATTACTGTTTTGATCCAAAGGGCGCAAAATCAGATTTCAGATTTTTTATATAAGACTGCGAAGTTTTTTTTATAAAATAATATGTTTTATTGGTTGTTATATTCTGGTATGATTATCTGGACGCTTCAAATTTAAGTAATACAATAGATGTTTGTTCTCAAAAAAAAAATTATTGTTCTCTTAAATGTAATATTTATTTCAATAGATTTCAATATAACTAACTTTTTGTTTCACTAACCACTAATTTTATAAATAAAAAATGTATATACTATGTTCAAATTGTTTAAAAAATATATTAGCTTTTGTAATGCGAAAAAATTACAATTGTATCAAAACTCACATAAATCATTATTTACTGGACAATTTATAATTGTTAAAAAATTATATGCGTAGAAGTCTGAATATATTTTGTCATTTTCTACTAGCGGTTTAATTTGTTACAAAAAAATCATCCCAAATGATAAAAAGAAAATTTTGTTAGGGTATGTCGGCCAGGCCATCGGAAGTCGTTAAGGTAACAGTGGATCTAATTGTGAACCTAGAAATTTTCAATCAGAAAAAGAAAAAAAAAACGAAGAGAAAAGAAGTTCCGAAGCCCTTTTACAAAAAAACAAAGAAAAGAAGTTCCGCGAAGCAAGAAGGAAAAGTAAAATTGAACATATAAGACCAAATACGTACAGTTCCCAAGCTTTAACTAATTGTCTCCTTTAATGAATACAAAATTGGTCACGTCTCTTTTCTAGCTCCTTCCCGATCTGTCTACCTCCCATTTTTTTACTCTCTACTTTCTTCTTATTATGTGTACCATTTTCTAATTTCTCCCATATTCTTATTATAAAACCATAATTTTTAAAATATGAACATGGTCAGAAAAGGTTACACATACGAGAGCGCGTGTATCCTGATGTTTTGCATTACATAAAGTTTACTATATAAGCTTGATTTTCTTTGACGAAAAACTTGAATCTGAAATCTCAGTTCACCAAGTTAATTATGTTCTCAAGGGGATGGATTTACATCTTGCTTAAGACCCATTGGACATTGAACTAGGTTCATATTGTTAGGAAATTTTAGGCTCTTTCTATAAATAAGGAGCTACCTCTTTATGAAAAAGAATTTTCTCCTCTTCTTAGACTTTAAGAATTTTCATAGAAATTTTGTATTCTAAGGTTCACTTTACTTTTGTAATCATCTTGGTGATGAACCTTCAATCAATGAAATCTCTTTTATATTTTTTTTTTCCATTTGATTTCATCTAAAGATTTCTACTAAACCTCAAGAATCTAATTCTTATATTCTTTTATTGTATTGATTCAACAAACATCACCAGCATAAACACTATTTTCGGATCAAACAGTTGGCGCTAGAAGGAGGGGGCAAAGAGAACTATCTTCGAAGCATATCAAACTTGGAAAAACCCTATGTCTAGGGTAAAAAAAAAAATCAATCGACTCTTTCTTCTTCCATGAAAACAAGAGTCTAAGAGAAAGGAGGGAGCTTTCTTCGAAAGCTTGGCTTTTGATGTCACCGGTGACCCACGAACAAGCCTCTCCATTGAAGGAGCAGAAGCCCAATTCCATGAGTTTCAACCCGGGCGACTTCTTAGTTGTGTCTATGTCTCGATCCATGGCGATCGGTGGAGACCAGAGATCGACAACGTGGAAGCCGTAACTGCGCTGGTTCTTCCTCGAGCTCGAAGCCAAGATGGAGACATCAATGGAGTTTCAATCGCCGCCGCCGTAAAGACGAGCCATCCTCGCAGCTTCCGCCATCTCCTTCACTCTTTTCTTCGGCGTATCCTCACCGTCCGTCAGAGATCTTACGGCTCCTGCGATCTCCTCAGCTTTCACTACGTCTCCGTTTGCAGCGACGTAATCTATACGCAGCTCCAGAGCTCGAGCCATCTCTGGATCCCTCAGGCGTTGTACGAACAAGCTTTCTCCGTCGGAATTTTCCGAAAGAACTAAAGAAACCCGTGACCGGATAGCTCCAGAGCCCGAGCTATCTCCCAAATCTCTAAAGCTATGTGTATTCTGAAGCTTCCGAAGCAGAGATACACAACTGATACTCACAGCTTCTTCTCTGTGGATCTCTCGAGCACAATGATGTATCTCTGGAGATTCTTCTCGGCCAAGTGGTGTAGCGATGTTTGGATCAGCTCCATTTCGAATTGCTGCTTCGGAAAGCTCGAGACTTTATCTTGGCAAAGCTCAAAGTTCTTAAAGACGACGAACTCATCCCGTAAGAATTCTCGGCGTAACCAAGACAGCGAGCTCGTACCCTAACTCCACCATTTCCAAAGAAGAGGCTGAGCGAGGGAGAGTTGAGAGGAGCAGCATATACAATCTCTACGCCGTCGTCACAAGCCTCTATGCATCGTAAGGGCACAAGACAGATGGAGAAGAGAAACAAAGAGGGATCTTGAACTAAACTCGTGGTTTGTGTTGTCAATAATCACCGTTTGGTTTTTGAATGATCTCTACCGTTATATAATCAGCTCAGACACGACGACATTGCCATTACTTCCAGGGTCAGGGTCACGAGTCTGAGTGTCTTGCTCTCAGCAGTCTCTCCATCTCGCCCTCAGCTCTGTTACAACTCCTTAAAACAGAGCGCCTTCAACTTCTACATCAAGACGCAAAGAAGGCCCAGCGTCTTCAAGCTCCATCACGGTAGACGTATGCGACATGGCCTCGCCTGCATCTCTATACATCGTCAGCAGCTTCAAATCCATAAGATCATCTGTCCCTAAAGAAAAAAAATCTCATCACGACCACTCATCAAAGATAAGTGTTTTATATACTTAAGTTATATGAGATAACTCAGCCTCGATTGTTTTATTGTTTGTGACCTGTCCATAATGCTTAGTAATTAATTAATTACTATTGTCATTTGCAACCGAGAACATTAAAAACAAGTTCAGTCACTTGCTTGTCAATTATACAAAACTTGGCTAGTTCTTTTGGTTAACCTTGATCTGATCATACTTTTTTTGTTATGAACCAGAGTTGATTAGATCGTTGAGCCAAAAAGAATCAACAAGTGACTGCTACTGTCATGTCCTCATGCTTGGAAAGGCGATCTCTCAGCTATGAGCTTGCCGGAAGCAGTACAAGCGACACAAACCAGCACGCTTTCTTAACATCATCATAGCCTGACGAACACACAAGCAAACAACTTGCTCGGCACACACGATCTCAACACGAGACTTCGGGTCGGCAATAGTTCGGTAAACGTGTATGTTAGGAACGAGTTTAAATTGAAGTTGCTTTTTATTAGGCAGTTTGCGGTCGACTCGCTTATTGTTAGATACGAGTTTATAAAAACTCATCTTTGGCTAGGCATGAGTTTACAGAAGCTCTCCTTCCACTAGGCACGAGTTCTCAGTAAACTCGCCTATGTCTTAGCATGAGTAATGTAAACTCGTCTTTCGCTAAGCACGAGTTTAAAGCAAACTCGCTTTTTACTAGGCACAAGTTCGAAATAAACTCGCCTAAACCGTCATAGGCATGATGTGTCTAGTTCATTGTCTAATAAACCCTATTCGTAAACTTCGCAGAGATCGATTCCATCTCTCTCAACGAACTTAGGGGGACATACTGTTGGGGATGAATTTACATCCTCCTCAAGGCCCATTAGACATTGAACTAGGCCCATATGGCTAGGAAGCCCTAGACTTCATCTTTCTATAAATAAGGAGCTACCTCCTTATGAGAAAGGATCTTCTCCTCTTCTTAGACTTTAAGAACATATTTTCATAGAGATTTTGTATTCTAAGGTTCACTTTACCTTTGTAATCATCTTGGTGATGAACCTTCAATCAATGAAATCTCTTTTATATTCTTTTTTCCATTTGATTTTATCTAAAGATTTCTCCTAAGCCTCAAGAATCTAATTCTTATTCTTATATTCTTTTATTGTATTGATTCAACAAACATCAACAGCATAAACACCATTTTTGGATCAAACATAAATGTGGATGGGGAAGGAGCCAAAACACATAACACCTATAGAGTATACGAGTGCGATCGACCACTTTACCCATTTTGGAGTCATTAACTGTCGGTGCATGCATATCGTCCACTTTCATCGAATACTTCGCAACTATCCTGTTCTAACGAGCTTTATACTTTCGTTGACGTGATTGTCCCGATAAGAAATTGCTGCATTACAAGTTTCCAACTTAAAATCAATTGGTGATTAGTAGATTGGCCGTAACCTTTATATATTAATTAATGTCCTATTGAATTCTCGATGTGGGATATATATCTCTAATACCCTTCTTCGAAATGATGGCTATTATCGGCCAGAAATCTCGGAATTTTTAGGACATTTATAATCGGTGGAGCAAGTTTTTAGTACGACAGTTTTACCCGGTCGAGAGGGTCAAATACGACCTTTATACCCGGTCGGAAGGGTCATATTAGTTAGGGATTTAGGGTATTTAGGATCTAGACTCTAATATCATGTTAGATTCAGGTTTATCATGAGTTTCTAACTTAAAACTAATTGTTGATTAGTGGATTAGTCATAACCTTTTAAATATTAGTTAATGTCCTATTGAATTCCCGATATGGAATATATATCAGTAATAGAAATTTGTGCATAGACCATATACTCGAGAGTTATGAGTATTTCATGAGCACGTTCACTAATCGAGATTTAGATGCTTGCTTTCAGTCTAACTAACTAGTCATTTTAGATGAAGACTTTTGTTGGTATGAGATCTCACACTTGAATATATATAGTCATTATCTTCAAAGCTGCAAACGATGAGAACACCAGTTGAAATTCAACGGTCGAACTCAAGCCCTGAGCCCCATGAATCCCCAATAAAAGTCATTTGGTTGATCAGTTTGGTTCCCTGCTATTTCTACGAAGGTTTCTAATCATTCATGCCTTTTAAAAGCTATATATATGACTGAATTTAGTCTTGCTTCTTCTATATATGCCGCTTATGTTTCCAATCATCTATGCATTTCCCTAGTAATGGAGTTAGTAATTAATGGGTATATGGTTAACATGTTCGTTAATGGTTAATATGGGTGGCTGTATAGGCTGGATTTATTTTCCAATATTAAATCTAATGTGGCACAAGTAAGGCCACAGACGAAGCAACTTGCCAAATCATTTTGTAAAGAAACACATAAATAGTTAGGTGACGGAATATATCGTTTGTTAACAGTTTCTCAAGTACATATTATTTAAATGCAAAAGCGATATATAGAAACTTTAGTTACATGAATCGGATCATAGAAAGATGTGTTGTAACTTGCACTAGTTTAAGTATAGAAAAAACGTTCAAATTGTTACTGATATCTACTTTCTTCGTCGTCACTACCAAGAGAAACAAAATATATTGTATAAATATATATATATATATAGTTATAATATACGAAGCATGATGAACCACGTTGCACCAGCTACTTGGTTATATGTTTATGGTGTTATGGACCAACTTGTACTCGTCTTTTTGCGCAACCCCAAGCCATACAAACTTTTATATTTGTGAAGCCGGGAGAACCACGAGAACTTCAGGTTGCCACAAAAATAATATAAGAAATGTAACGACCACAATGATGATGAATGGGGATCGATCGGTAGTTAAAGTTTGAAAATAGCATATGATCAAGAGTACTGTTAACCATTCTGTGACATATTTTTGTATAACATGTTTTTCAATATTACATAACCTATTTTAAATGCCAGTTTAATTTGCCACACCAGAAATTTAGTTCATTTGATCAAATATTCTATTAAAATCATTGAAATGTTCGTTTAGGTTTACTTTTGTTCATTCATATATATATATGACATTTGTGAATGGATTTGTCAATTAGCTAAATGAGGCTTCTCTTTAAATTCTGTAAATTTAAAATGGATAGTACTTGGTTGAGAAACGATAATTTAGGAGTGATAAAACAGGAAACACGATTACTCGAACACAAACAAATAAACGGTCGTGGCAGAGGTAACTATCAATAGTTCTGGAACCAACGCTCTTTTCACAATCTCAGTGGTCTTGGCCGCAACAGTTTCTTGGACGTTGAGTTATGTTTCTAAGTTTGTATGATCGATAGGATCCCAGCTGGAAAGAGATATGATAAGTATACACTACTATAAAGAATGTGTTAAGAGCTTTCTAGCATATATCTGTCTTCTAGTTTAGTGGTTTTCAAACCACCTTTTTCATTATTGGGGTTTCCAAACTAGTCATATGTACTAGCTCGCATATTGACGATTGACCATTAATCAATGAGTTATTCTTGGGTTCACCCCCTAGGGTGAACCTCTAGGTTCACCAACCAATAGGATTTCATTATTTCAAATTCGATATCTTTTAAAAAAGGAAACAAAATATTATCAAGTTATATTATGTTTTTAAAATAAAAAAGTAAAAAAAAAATAGTAGTTACAAAAAAAAAAAAAATTCCTAAAATATTGTTAGCGTTGTCAGCAAAACACTAAACCCTAAATCCTAATCCCTAAACCCTAAATCTGAAACCCTAAACCCTTGGGTAAACCCTAAACCCTTGGGTAAACCCTAAACCCTTGGGTAAACCCTAAACCATTGGATAAATCATAAACTCTAAATCAAAAACACTAAACACTAAAATCCTAAACCCTTGAGTGTTTTAGTGTTTAGTGTTTTTTATTTAGAGTTTATGATTTATCCAAGGGTTTAGAGTTTACCCAAGGGTTTAGGGTTTCGGATTTAGGGTTTAGGGTTTAGGGATTAGGATTTAAGGTTTAGTTTTTTCTTGACGACGTTAAATTTTTTTTTTTGTAATTACTACTATTTTTATTTTTTATTTTTTATCTTTTTACTTTGAAAATATAATATAACTTGACAATATTTTGTTTCCTTTTATAAAAGATATCAAATTTGAAATAACATAATCCTATTGGTTGGTGAACCTCTAGGTTCACCTAGGGGGTGAACCCAAGAATAAGTCTTAATCAATTGAAGTCAATAAAATGCTAGTTTCAAATCTAAAACATTATAGATCAATGATTTAATTTAAAAATTTCCAATCAAAAAATCATAAGTAGTACTCCAACTATAGTCCATTACAATATGTTTGTATAATTTGGTTCACATCTGTTAGGCACCTGCAAAAACTCGGTTGAGTTATTTAGCGAAAGATTTTATTCGAGTGTCATTATGCTAAAGTTGGTGGATATTATTCTCACATTTAGGAACAACCAAATGTCAAACTCTATTATCATTCTTTTAGTTTTATCACAGGGTGTTGACGAATAATATTATTCATGCCTAAGTGAATAAATGCAAAATATTATTCGCACATTAAGGAACACACTAAAATGTCAAACTCAAATATCATTTTTAATCATATATCATGGTCGACGAATATTGTTATTCGAAGCAAAATGTATCGTACAATTGCTTGGGACAACGGATGGTGGACTAGTACCGTACGTGATGGTGGTGCTATTAAAAGAACTTTGGGTTTGTTTCACTTTAGTGATTTAAATTAGAGAAATTAAACAGTTTGAACAATAGAGAATAAACTATATTTCATATGTTGATGACTGAGAGCTGGCTTCTTAATGTAGTCGTCGAGAGATGATTTGTTTGAAGGTGTCAAACTCAAACACCCTCTAAAACATGTGTGTTTGAAGGTCTTATACATGCATAAACATCCCTTAACAATGTAGATGATAATTTTATGACATGTTAATTAGACACTAAAATCATCTGTTGTTGAAGAATACTGATACGAAAAACCTTAACCTAAAAATATATTTTTTTAGAAAGAGTTGCATAAAGTTAGTCGCGCAAATGATGGAAACATAATTACAATATGAAAAGTTATCAACTAGTCTATAAATGTTACAAACAAATAAATGGTGCATGGTCTTCACTTAGTCACTCAGATAAATTGATGTTTCCATGGTTCTGGAGTAAATAAGAAGCATACCATAAATCATCGATGCAGAGTCTTATAGATATGTAGTTATGGATTAAGCCCATGCTTCTACTGCTTTCCCACAGGGCCCAGGCTGCATCTCAGGATAGAGAGTCACATAAGTCAAGTGTTTCAGTAGCTGAAGTTCGGTTAGTCATCACCACCACACAATAAACAATGACCCAATTGTAACTGTGAATGTGCGCGTCTTAAAGCCCATGGACTGCCACACTTGTTGTGGAAGGTCCTTGGCCCACCAGTCAAGGGTTTAACAGCTACAAACTCTTTTTTACTCTTAACTTTAGATTTAATTTTTATTTTCCTTTAATAATTTAATTTCTTAGATAGATTCCATAGATTCAGAAACAGAGGCGCAAGCACGACTCAACTCATTTCGCAGCGATGAATCTTCACCTCTCTCTCTTCTCCGTCGCTCTGATCTCTCTCCTCTGTCTCCACCACCACCACCATAGTGCTCTCGCATCTTCCCATTTCGAAGGCTTCGATGCCGAAGACGACGAGGACTCCACCGAGCTTCACCACTCGCTCACTCCTCCCCTCCTAACTCAATCCGAGTCGACAGTTCTAGATCCGGAACCCGATTCCACCCCGATCACTAAACCGGACCCTCCCCCGACTCAAACCGGCTCCAACAAGCCATCCCCAACCTCGTTCGATTTCTGGGACGAAGACGAGTTCGAGGGATTACCAGAAGACGAACCAACGGAGATTCCTGCTCCGATTGCTTCCGAATCACCTTCAGATCCACAGATTCCAGATCCAGAGGACACTGACACTCCCAAGAAGAAGAAGCTTTCCTCCTACACTGTAGAGATCGTCTGCGTCTCGATCTTGATCGCTTACCTAACCAACTACTTCCTCGGCAAGCGCGACAACGAGAGCCTCGCTCTCTCCTGGGCCTCGAAGTTCGGACTCAGGGACGCGATCTTCGAGAAGAACTTCAGCCTTCTCGGCGTCGGCGAAGGAGATGACTCTCCTTTGTTGTTAAAAGAAGCGACGAACGTGTTTAAATTCTACGCGAGCGGGCGTAGGTACTGCCACGGGATGTTGGCGACCTTGGAGCTCAAGAGCAGGCACGATCTGATCTCCAGGCTCTTTAATTGCGTGGTGCCTTGTAAAGACGAGATCAGTTTCGAGGTTTATATGAACGACGAAGGTATGGATCATGTTGTGTTTGCGTTGGCGAGGAAGAAGGCGGCGAAAGGGATGTTTAAGGAGATGAGGGATCTGCAGAGGTTTGGAGGGATGGTGGCTGCTCCTGGTGGGAGGAAGTGGGTGGCGGAGGAGTTGGCTGTGGTCTCTGAGTCTAAGGAGGTGGCTGGGGATATGATCACTGACGTTGTGCTTGATCAGGTCTGATGCTTAATTTCTCTCGTTGTTTGATGATTGGCAATGATGCTGGTTAAGTTTAGTTTAGTGTCAGTAACCATTTTAAAGGATGAGCGTACAAGTTCGTACCTAGTTTTGTGAAAATGAACTGGCTTTGGCTCTATATCTCGATATTCCCCGGCTGTATTGGTAATTTGGTTCACTTAAGGAGATATAGATTTTATGTAGTTATGTTGGATAAATGAGATATTCTTAAGCCAAAGGGATGTGCTTGATCAGAGTAAGAACAACAGTGAGATCAGTTAGCTTGGCTGTTCCCTTTTTGTTAAGAACCATACCAGCTTCATTTTTTTTGGTTTGAATCGTTTGTCTCTCTGTCAAATTCTAGATGTAAGGTGAAAACTTGTGATGTTAATGTAGTGCAAGATTCCGCTAGTTTATCTTGTTATGATATGTGGAAGTAAGATCACTACCTGAGTTCAGAACGTTATGACGATAAAGTAATTTTTTAGTAAGCTTTGATGTTCCTCTCTCTGACATCAAAATACTCCGTAGCGTTTGATACTTTGTTTTTCTCTGATGTTTGATCACTAATCAAAAAATTGCATGCATACACTGTTAAAAAATGATGTTGCTGCGGCATGGATAGTGTTTAATGTTGTATATTTAGAATATATCTCCCAATTTTATATGTCAATTGTGACACAGTTGCCTTGAGCGAATGAATTGGTTGATGTGGAAAATGGATCTTAACTATTGGACTTTAGCTTGTTTGTTTTACTTGGCTTGTTGATGTGGGGCTATATGCTCAAATTATCTTTAATACTAATCAGATTTCAATGATGTAATTGCGCTCTGTAGGTTTTTGGTGACAAATCCTTCGAAAAGTTTGGCAAGTATTTTATTTCGATGCATTTTTCGGACCAACATCCTGGCAAACACAGGAAGATGCTGCTTTTCAAGTTTGCCTTGCCTGATGCTAAGCACATGGATGATATGGTCCGGTTGATAGCGCTAATTCCGTATTACATTGACTTAATTGGACGCTACAAGCTCAGCTCCCAGGTACAGGGGAAAACATATTATCACTTTGTCACGTGTGTGAGTCAGGTTGAATAAACTTAAAACTACTGTCTGCAGGCACGGAACAAAACTGATGGAGCTAGGCAAAAGGTGGCGCAGGAAGCGTACAAGGAACTTGAGAGTGTGAGGCAAGAGGCATTGCAGAGAAAGAAAGCCGAAAAGAAGAGATTACTGGAGGAGGCAGAGGCAAAGCTTAGCGGTGAGGCTCTGAGGAAGAAAGAGGCAAAGGAACGTGCACGCCAGATTAAGAAGTCTATGCCAAAAGTTAAGATGAGTCGTGGTCACTAGACTCAAAGCATAGGGACGTCTGTCTCTCTAAGGTCACGCATTCTCATGTTTGCCATTGGAATAGATATTTTATTCCTCTACTTATTTTTTAGCCCTTTCGATTATAGATCTTTTCTCTTTGCTTTCGTGAACCTGCACTTGCACCGAGGCCGCTTTTCTTGTTCACTGGAAGTAACATCCTTCTCAGTTAGTTATTGCACTAATAAAAAACTGGGCGGGCTGACCATGGGCTAATCAAGTCCAATTTATTTTGGGCGGGCTATGAACGTGTCCAATTAATAAATGGTCCAATTGGACAAAAGATCAATTGGTACATGGTCTAATTGGGCGAAGACCAAATGGACAATGGGTGTCCATGAGCTTACTAAAACATAATTTCATGAGTTTAACAAAAGAAAACATAGCTTTACAATTTAACCCAAAAAAACAGTTTTATGTTTAAAATAAAAAAATAACGATTTTGATGTAAAACGTAATTTCATAAATTTGGCGGGAAAATGCAATTTCTCGGTTTTGGCGAGAAACATAATTTCTCGGTTTTAGCGGGAAAACGCAATTTCTCTGTTTTGGCAAGAAAACATAATTTTTCGGTTTTGGCAAGAAAACACAATTTCTCGGTTTTGGCGGGAAAACGCAATTTCTCGGTTTTAGCGGGAAAACGGAATTTCTCGGTTTTAACGAGAAAATGCAATTTCTCGGTTTTGGCGGGAAAACGCAATTTCTCGGTTTTATCGAAAAAAATGCAATTTTCGGTTTTGGCGGGAAAACAAAATTTCTCGGTTTTGGCGAGAAAACACAATTTCTCGGTTTTGGCGGAAAAACGCAATTTCTCGGTTTTGGCGGAAAAATGAAATTTCTCGATTTTGAGAGGAAACATAGTTTTACAGTTTTGACAAGAAAAAAAATACTTTTATAATTTTGGAAAGTAAACATAATTTCAAAATTTTAGAAATAAAATCTAAACTAATAATTAAAAAATAATTATAAATATTGTTGGGTGTCATGATCTCTATTGGTTTTGGACATTTGTTTGGACCATTGTCCAATATGGACCACTCATTACTGTCCAAAACTGAAATGATCCAACTGGTCATGTCCAATTGGACCATGGACGGACCATTTAACAGCTCTAGTTACAACTGACGCATTAATGACATAAATTTTCTCTTGATTGTATTTTAAACACCACCTCGTCTATGCGAAGGTCAAAGCTCAAGATTTTGTTCCTAATCTCACTTACTGAGTGAGGCTCCAGTGACAGTTGTAGCGTCCAAGCTGGGGAGAGATCTGCAACAAAGACGCACCTTCTTCAACGCCAGGGTCAAATGGGTCGGAGACCCACCCAAATGGATCTCCCCATTATACTATGTTTTATTATATGCAAATGTTTTACAAATTCATTAGAATTAAGCAATTATATACTCCTTCCGTTTCAAAAAGATTCATATTCTAGAAAAATAATTTGTTTCAAAAAAATACATTTTTTACCTTTTCAATCTATTATTTAATGAAAAATTGTTTAACTTCAAAAAGAATTAATGGTGTTTATTAGATCTCTATTGGTTAAAAAGTTATGGAAAATTGTTATTCACGATTGACATATAAAATCGGTATATATATTCTAAATGTACAACTACGAAAGAATAGCCATACAGAATCAAATTCATTCGACTTATGTGTATTCGTTTTGTATATTTATGAAAAGTATAAAGTTTCGAAGATGCAATTTCTAAGGGAAAATAATAGCGATGAGAATCACTGCAACATATTATTACGAATTAGAACATCTTCTGCAAGACTGCAACAATAGTTTGCTGCTTTGAAACGCCAAATAATTGTCTCAATCCAATCAAAGCCTACAAAATCATGTGTTCTCCATTGGATATATAAATTCAAAACCGTCTTATTTTCATCAATTTTTGTCTGTGAAATCAGCAACAATCAACACATACCGCCAAACCAAAGAGATAGCCGTCCCGGAGAGAACCTTCGTCAAAGTTTAACAAAAGGCACCTTAGCTGGTTTGATTTACTGAAGGTAATTCAATCGCTTCCGGGGTACAATTCAACATTCAATCAAGGAGTTCTTCAATCAGTTTCCGTTTCTTCCGAGAAATATAAAATTTACTTTTTACCAACAAATACTTCACACTTTGTAGTCTAACAATTATGGTTAGTGGTTATGAAATTTTTCATAGAAATAATTAATTATTTTTTTGAAATCAGAAATGAGAAAAAGCTCATATGTTCGTAAACATAACAATACATTCACAATTATACTAATATTCTTATACACTTATGTTACGTAAATTAACAATTACATTCATATTACAATACTAATATCTCTCCAATTCAAGTTTACATAACATAATTATTATAGTTCTTAAAATTTTCAAACATGATCAATGACCCAAAATTTACATAACATTCTAAATTTACAACTACGAAAGACTAGCCATACGGAAGCAAAATTCATTCGACTTATGTGTAATAGTTTTGAATATTTATGAAAAGTATAAAGTTTCGAAGGTGCAATTTCTAAGGGAAAATAATAGCGATGAAGGAATCACTGCAACATATTATTATGAATTAGAACATCATCTGCAAGACTGCAACAATAGTGTGCTGCTTTGAAACGTCAATTGTCTCAATCCAATCAAAGCCTACAAAATCATGTGTTTTTCATTGGATATATAAATTCAAAACCGTCTTCTTTTCATCATTTGCTGTCTGTGAAGTCAACAACAATCAACACATATCGCGAAACAATCAACAATCAACAATCAACACATATTGTAGAAAGACTAAAATAACAGATATCAAGATTTTCAAGAAACATTAGCCCAAAAAGAAATATATTAAACAATCTTTTGTCTAAATGGTGGAAATATCATTTAAATTCTCAGATTCTCCCAGTTTTCATTACTCCAAGAATTAATGGTTGTACAAATTAAGCACACCAAAGACATGAGAGAGAGAGAGAGAGAGAGAGAGAGAGAGAGAGAGAGAGAGAGAGAGAGAGAGAGAGAGAGAGTCGAAGACTGAGGAGGACTCACAACACCGCACCGCCACCGCCACTCTGGTCACGGCGGCGCCGAATCAAAGCACCGGAACAAAGAGACATGAGAGAAAAACGACGACAACTGCGCCGGAGACTCTGATGCATTTGTAAATAAACTTTTCAAGAAAGAGAGAACTAAGCCTAGAGAGAGAGAGAGAGAGAGAGAGAGAGAGAAGATACTCGAAGACTGAGGAGGACTCACAACACCGCACCGCCACCGCCACTCTGGTCACGGCGGCGCCGAATCAAAGCACCGGAACAGAGAGAGAGAGAGACAGAGAGAGAGCTCATATAATCTGGTAAGAAACTAATGAAATATAATCGAAAAGAATTCACTAATAGTCTGAAAAATGAGAACCTCACATCTACCACATGCAAAAAATAGTAGCTAATAAAACCATGTGTTTTGCATCTCTCAAAGAATTCATTCATCCACAGCTTGAACCCATTGTCGTTAGTGATGAGTATAGTATTCTAAGGAGGAGCTCGTGAGTTCTTTTCAAGAACTTCATCAGTGAGGTGTTGCATATGTTCATTAGCCATCTGATCACAAAGCAAACATAAGTGACTATGTACCGGAAGTGAAAAAAGCTTACAAAGGGTTTTCTGGATCGCCATAGTGCATCGTGAACGTTTCTATCCTCTTTTGGGTGTGGATCACCCACATATCCAACAATAGCATTCAAAGTAACTTCACCTATGTAACTCTCTTTTTTTTGAATAAATGTTAAATTTTATTCATCCAAACAAACTGTTTTACATATTATGTGACTACGAGGAAGAAACTTACTGGAATAAACAAAACTTCTATTTAGAAATCATCTAGTTCCGAACCATACTCTTAGCCCGGCCATCTTGTGATGGTCAGCATAGTGTATGGGGTGTTGCATATCTCCATGTTTTTTCATATTTCTTTCCCACCAGATTGTATGAGCAGTAGCTTGGAAAGTGTACCTCGATAATAATAACCTTACATACTCCTGTCTATTATCAAGCAAGAGAGTAACAATATCTTCCCATTCATCTGTGTATCTCGATTGAAGCAATCCTCTCACAAGCTTCTGCAAGATTTGACTTGAGTATGAACAAGAGAAGAACAGATGATTGCGTGTCTCCATACTTTGTTGACATAGAACACAGATAGGATTGATGGTTGGATTCCACTTGAACATTCTATAATACGTTGATAACCTGTCTCTCATTGCTGTCCATATGTGAAAAGAATACTTAGGAGTAGCATGCTTGAACCAGACCCCTCTATTCCATCCTTGTGTTGCCATATACTTTCCTGATCTCGAGCCAGGTATTCTTTGAAGAGAAAGCCTTCTTATAAACCTATACTTTACTCCTCCACAACGCAATATCTTCCACCTGATGATTCTCATTTTTTACCTTCTCAAGTTCATCTTCAATCTTGTTCAGTATGGTTCCTCTGAATCATTCCAAATGCTCCAACATTAGGACCGTTCAACGCTTATTTGCCGGAAACTACAACTGTTTTTTGGCTTATTCAGTTAAGCCTTTTGAAATGCCACTCCTGGTCACTTCTGCAGAGGGGCTCTGGGAAAGCTTACTTGCAGGTGTTTTGTTTATTTTTTTTTGCTCTCTCATCTTCCACTACATAACCACCAAACTAATTACGCTGAACTTTTTTTTTGTCCTCCCCAGTTTCAGAGACAAGAAGACATACTCTTCAGAAGTTCAGTGAAAGTGAAAGGGTTGTTGCATCTACCGGAATGTTTTGTTGCAAATTGTGTTTATGTTTGCAAAAGCCTGGATGCTTTCAATAAGCATCTCTCAGATAAAGAACATACAAAGGAAGTACGCGCATGCTCTCCCTTTGTATCAGTTGATTGTCTAACCATTTGAGCAACAACCTGTTTAATTCTTTCTACTCGTTGTCAAACAGGAAAACAGAATCGATACGCATTCTCAATCTGCCAAGCGCTAGCGAAGGCTATATAAAATATCCAACTACCATGATAAGGCAAGTTTTTTCTTAATAATGACATAGATTCTCAACAAAGAAAAATGTAAATACATGTCCAAATACTCATATGTTTCATTTCATTATATACATGTTGTAGGTAGGATATCCTCCCAAGACCATTACGTTTTTACTAGACGTTGAAACTGTGTTTTACTAAAATGAAGCTCGCTCTTGTTTTCCTCTCTAGTCTATGTTTCTTTTTGAAGTACTTATTTCTCGTTGTTTTTATTTCTTACGATTTATTATTGAATTTTTGTTTAGTACGATTATTATTGATTGTGCAACTTAATAATCATTGGGATTAATCTATGGGAATAATTTGAAAATGTGTTATCATTTTCACGTGAGATCATGTGATTATTCTACCAAGTTACCTTGGAAGAGGAGAAAATAACAGTAGTGCAGGAATCACATAAAAACATAATTCTGTAAAAACATTGCTGCTTTCTCGAACCATAAATAATACTCGTTCACAAGCGTTGCTTCTTAATTCATGTGTCTGTGAAGTCAGCATCAATCACATCATCACCACCTTTCCCGGTTGAGTCTGCTGATGAAGCATCTTCACCTCCAGGGGAAGGACCTGCACCTGCTGCTCCAGCTCCAGGCTGGTTGTACATCGACTGACCAATCTGCATCACTTCTTGGTTAAGAGCAGCCATTGTGTCCTTGATTTCTTGAGTGGTTCCACTTGCAAGCTTGTCCTTCAGCTCTTGTAGCTTGGCCTCCACCTTCTCTTTCACTTCACCTGGAATCTTCTCTCCGAGTTCTTTAAGTTGCTTCTCTGTCTGGTACACCACTGAGTCCGCTTGGTTCTTTGTGTCAATTGCTTCTCTCTTCTCCTTGTCATCCTTTGCAAACCTTTCTGCTTCTTGGACCATTTGCTCTACCTGTACCGTCAATTCACAGCCACTTTTGTTAACATGAACAGAAATGAATACTAGAGAAACAGAACACTAATATGATCATGGACATATCTACCAATGCGTATCAAAGTTAGACATAGATATTAACTAAATCAATGTGGTTTGATTTTTTAAATTGTACGAACCTCGTCCTTAGGCAATGTACTGGCACCAGTAATGGTGATGTCTTGTTTCTTTCCAGTGCCTTTGTCACTAGCACTGACAGATAGAATTCCATTGGCATCGATGTCAAACTTGACTTCGATTTGTGGAACTCCACGTGGTGCTGGTGGGATACCATCTAGACGGAAGCTACCAAGAGACTTGTTATCCCGGACAAACTCCCTCTCCCCTTGGAGCACATTAATCTCAACACTTGTCTGTCCATCAGCAGCAGTAGAGAAGACTTCTGACTTAGAGGTAGGCAGAGTTGAGTTCCTTGGAATAATCTTGGTCATAACACCACCAAGTGTTTCTAAACCAATGGAAAGCGGCGTCACGTCGAGAAGGACAATGTCGCTCACATCTCCAGCCAGAACACCAGCCTGTAATCAAAATAAAATGACACTTTATGAGACTCACTGCAGTGAAACAAAAGTTCATGGCCATAAAATGACCAAGACCTTGATCTTTTGTTAGCGCTAGCATACGAATAAGCAATTTTCCTTAACTATGAACGCAAACATAATTTGCATTTGAGAAAGTATACTATTAAACAACGAACATGATTTCTATTAACAGTTGACGAGAACACACCTGGACCGCAGCACCTAGAGCTACAACCTCATCAGGGTTTACTGTGACATTGGGTTCTTTCCCAGTCAGCTTCCTGACGACTTCCTGAACAGCAGGAATACGTGTGGATCCACCAACAAGGATCACTTCATCAATATCCTTAAAGCTGAGCTTTGCATCTCTCAGCGAATTCTCAACGGGAGTCTTACACCTGTAAGACAGAGACAGGGATAAGAAACTTAGGCCGCCATAGTTAATCAAAAGCATTAGAATGAACACATAGCAATAGAATGACTTTTCCAGATATTAATACGTCACAACAGCTATGAGTAAATTACCTGTCGAGTAAATCTGAGCACAGTTCTTCGAACTTGGCACGTGTGAGGGTGGTTTCTATGTGTTTAGGTCCATCAGCCGTGGCCGTGATAAATGGCAAGCTGGTCACATAAATTATATTGATCAGAATATGCATGCTTGTGAAAGAACTAAATCAACGTTTTGGCAAGAGAATTAATTGTACCTCATATTCGTTTGAGTAAGGGAGGAAAGCTCGATTTTAGCTTTTTCTGCTGCTTCTGTCAGCCTTTGAAGTGCTTGTTTGTCTTTCAGAAGATCAATGCCTTCATCTTTTTTGAAGTTTGAAGCAAGCCAATCAACAACTCTCTGCATTCAAAAGTTAAATCTATCAAGTAAAGTACCGAAGAGAGAGTAAACAGATTCAAAGCTCATAATTAAACTCACCTTGTCAAAATCATCACCACCCAAATGTGTGTCACCAGAAGTAGAAAGTACTTCAAACACACCATCACCAACCTCAAGCACTGTATAACAAGAAACATAACCAAATACATATTAAAAGGTGCCAAACATCAAAAGACGGTAAAAGCCAAAATCTTTAGTGTCAAGTACCTGAGACATCAAAGGTACCACCACCAAGATCAAAGACTAGAATAGTCTCATTGCTTTTTCTCTCAAAACCATAAGCCAAAGAAGCAGCCGTGGGTTCATTGATAATACGAAGAACTTCCAACCCAGCAATGCGACCAGCATCTTTGGTAGCTGTCCTCTGCGAGTCATTGAAGTAAGCAGGCACAGTAACAACAGCCTTAGTGACTTTCTCATTCAAGAACCTCGAAGCGTCATCCACAAGCTTCCTCAAAACCTACAAACACACACACAAGCCCTATAAACAAGAAACAACACACATCAAAAACTCCTCAACAGAATCTCAACTTTACAAATACCTGAGCTGAAATCTCCTCAGCAGCAAACTGTTTCCCAATCGCTGGACACTCGAGCTTAACGTTGCCGTTATCATCCTTCACAACTCTGTAAGACACCTGCTTAGCCTCCTCATCAACCTCGTTCATCCTCCTACCGATAAACCTCTTCACCGAGAAGAACGTGTTCTCCGGATTAACAACCGCCTGCCTCTTCGCAATCTGCCCCACGAGCCTGTCACCGCTCTTCGTGTACGCCACCACAGACGGCGTCGTCCTCTGACCTTCGGCGTTCGTCACAATCGTCGGCTTTCCTCCTTCCATGGCAGCTACGGCGGAGTTCGTCGTTCCCAAATCGATCCCGACGACCTTCTCGTTCGCCACGCGGACCGGACCTACGGCGTATCTGGAGCCTTTCCGGCTGTTCATTTTCAGGAAGGCGGAGGTCTGGGCTGAGAAAGGACCGGTCCTGGTGCCGAAGAAGGCGCTTCTCGGCTTGAGGTTAGCTTTGGCATTGAGATTCCTCTTGGAAGAGGCGGCGAATCCAATTCCGCCGAGGACGTGAATCTGAGCGGTGGAGGAAGCCATTTTTTGAGCTTACGAGAGAAAGGAGAGGCGACGACGTGAGTGGAGAGAGGGAGAGAGATGAGAAGGAGCGGTTGAAGAAAAACCCTAGTGGTGGTGGTAGGTGAATGGAGGAAGAAGATAAGAAAACGGTGGAGACTGGAGTGGCGGTAGAAGATTCTGGAATGGGCCTTTTATGGGCTTTAAAAGCCCTTACCTGTATCACATCACTTTTACACAGAACCGACATTTGTATTTACCAAAATCCTGATGGGGCGAATTTGATATAGTGCTGCTCTCTCTCTCTCTTTAAAGATGCATATTCTAGACTTTTCACATATATTAACAAAACTCATTAAATATGCATTGTTTTTTGTGAATAACAATTTTTCATAACTTTTAGCCAATAGAAATTCAATAAACACCTTTATTTTTTCTGAAACTTACATTTTTTCATAAAATCATACATTGAAAAAGTAAAAAATGTATATTTTTGAAACGATTTTTTTCTTTCCAGAACATACATCTTCTAGGAACGGAGGGAGTATTTAACAAGATTTTTAGTGAATTGATTTTTAGTAACGTTTTTTTGTTAACTTTGGGATTTTAAAATTCTGATTTTAACTAAAACACAGTAAAAATCCATTTAAATTACCTGATTTGGAATCTTATATTTTAATAAGATAGATTTTCATTACAAATTTCTTTAAATAAAAGGTATATTTTTCAAATTTCAAACACACAAAAAGGGTATCTATCAGAAATATGAAATTAAGTATTCAAAATAGTTTTTTAGGTTTCAAACATGTATTTCGGGTACGGTTTTGAAGAATATTCGGATTACCAGGAAACAGTGAAAAACCATGAAGACATGCAACCGGTTCTGCAAGTGACGGAATTGAACCTGATCACGGCTCAGCAAGAACCATTGAAGGAGAGAATTAGGGTCTTGTTATCTGTTGGAACAGCCTTCGTTCAGGCGAAGCTAGGCGTTACTCTCAACCCACTTGTTAAAGATGAGATTCTTCAATCCGGTTCGATCCTTGATCATTTCGTTTGTAGTGAGATCCAAAAGAAAAAGTAAGTAACCTTTTTTGATTTGTATCTGGTAAAATGATAAATGATTTATAGAAGAAGATTTATATAGTTAGCTAGGATCTTTCGTTTAAATGTTAGGATTGTTGTTCTTGGCGCAACTGGAAGTGATTAAGACGAGTTCTTATATAATTGGAGATCACGTACGAGCACCACGAAAGGCTAGTGATCAGCATGGAGGAGAGACTCTGGTAACAAGTCAAATACAAGTAGTAGTTTTGAGCAACATGGTAGGGGTGATTTGAGTGGCGGTCGTAAAGTCAACAACACCCGAGATATAGGGACAAGTCAATGTGTTAGGTGTGAAGATAACTTCTCACTCAAGTCACTCTTTATTGACGGATTACCAGATTGTAGTTTATCTAGTTTCAAGGGGGAAGTTGCAGCCTGCTCAGAAGAAGTTTAATCATCTCGCTAGCGACTACGAAACCACGCTGGATAATGCATCAACGACACAACAATGCTACGAGGAGGACGCTGCTGCCATTCGTCAGAAGCAGTACAATTTCCGTTCCATAGGTGAAATTGAAATCATGGACACTAACAGCATCATTGATGTGATTGGCATTGTGTCTCTATCAGTCTTACTGGATCGATAATGAAGAAAATCGGGACTGAGACACAGAAAAGATTTCCCCAGTTGAAAGATATGTAAGGTCCAAGTGTAGAGGTCAGGTGACCCGTGACCATGTGGGGTAACTTCTCAATGCAGAAGGACAAAGGCTGCAAAGTCTTTGCGAGTTCTTGCTGTTAAGGCGGGCAGGATCAGTGAGTTTAACGGAAAGGCAGTGAGCACCATTGGATCCAGTCAACTGTTCGTTGAGCCAGATCTTGTTGAAGCTCGTAAGCTGAAGGAATGGTGTGAGAGAGAAGGAAGGAGTGCTCCTTGTTTCTCGATATCAAAAGAGTTTTCCGGTAGTGGCAAAGTAGATGTTCGTAAAACAATTTCTCAAATTAAGGATGAGAAACTAGGGACCTCGGAAAAAAACTGACTGGATTACAGTCAATGCCACTATTATATACATGAAAGTAGACCAACTTCTACTACACAGCTTGTCCTCCTATCATGAACGGTGATCGTCCTTGCAATTAAAAGTTGACAGAGAACAGAGATGGGAGCGGTGTGAAAAGTGTGATGAATGCGTTGATGAATGTGACTATAGGTATATACTGCAGCTCCAGTTACAAGACTATACACAGCATTCCAAGAGGCTGGTGAAGAGATAATGGGCATGCCTGCTAAAGATTTGTATATTATGTGAAGCATGAACACAATGACCAATTCTTTGACCAGATTATAGTTGGTAATCCTTTTTGTGGAGCCTTTGTTGTACTTTATGCACCCAATGTCATGAATTATATTAAAAACAACTAGATGTGTATCTCAGGTGACAAACCCAACAACTCAGAATCCTTCAATACAACTTTCCAAAACAAACAAATTCAATACAAGAAAAGGCAAGACCTCTTTGTCCCAGTCCCACATTTCATCCGCTTCAGTTTTGAGTTCATGACAGTCTTGACTAGTAGCTACTATGACCCTGTGTTGTGCATCTCTCAAATCAGCCAACCACGGTGTGAACCCATTATCGTTAGTGATGAGAAGAACATTCTGAGGAGGTAGATTCTGTTCAAGAAATGCTCTAAAGAGGCCTTCAATACAGTCATCAGCTATCTGATTACCAAATGTACCCGCAGGTCCTGCAACGAAGCAAGCATATCTAACTATGAAATAGATGTGAAAAAAAAGAAAGGAAAAGCTTACAAAAAAAGAAAGAAAAGGTTCCGATCGAATGTGACCCCAACAGTGTATCTACGGATAGTCTTTCATCATGGCTATGGAAACAAGGTCCCAGAGCATATAATGCATGTAAAAAATAAAAAAAAAAACATAAAATTATTTGACAATAGAGATGGAAGGCTAGTTACATGTACCTCTAAGTTAGAAAAGAGAAGCTGGATGAATTGGCATCTATGTTTTCATAGTCGCAATGAAACACTCCTTCGACGTCTGACATCGTCTCTGATGTGCTTAATTTGTACAACCATTCATTCGAGGAGTAATGAAAACTGAGAAAATCTGAGAATTTTAGTGACATTTTCACAATTTAGACAAATGATTTTTTTAGTCTCCCTACTATATATATATATATATATATATATATATTCACTGAATTAAATTGTTAGAGATCGGATCTCTATTATATTATTGCATTGTTCCACAAATTTACAAAATATGATTCTAGAACATAGACTTCTGAGAGCAATTACTCTATCTAATTTGTTATTTTTCATAGATGAAAGCCAATCTACAAAACTGGAAACTATTCTTGGTATTTTTGGGTGTTTTAAATCCATAGTAAAAATAATTTTATGTTATATATTTTGTTTTTATAGGGGAGAATACTTCTTTCTATGAAATTGTATTTGATGCAAAGTATCTGAATCTCTTTCATTGATCATGTTTGAAAATTTTAAGAACTATAATAATTCTGTTATGTAAACTTGAATTGGAGGATATTAGTATATTAATATAATATAATAGTAAATTGTGAATTTAAGTAAACATAAGTGTATATATTAGTATGATCGTGAATGTATTGTTATGTTTACTAACTTAGCTTTTTCTCATTTCTGATTTCAAAAAAATATATTAATTCTAAGAAAATATCATAACCACGAACCATAATTGGTAGACTATAAAGTGTGAATTATTTGTTGGTAAAAAGTGAATCTTATATTTCTAGGAAGAATAAGAAACTGATTGAGGAACTCCTTGATTGAATGTTGAATGACACACCTGAAGCTATTGAATTACTCTGTTTTACCTTTTATCATTCTTCTTATCTCCCTCTACTCTCTCTCTCAAAATCTAATTTCACTTTTTGGCTATTTAGTAAATAAGCCCATAACAAAAAACTTTTTCTTTATAATTTTTTTTTCTCTTCAAACATTTTTTTAAAAAAAAATCATCAATGCAAAATTTCTCCTTCCAACAATACTTATTTTTTAGGATTTTTAATGAGTTTATTTGTGAAATAGCAAAAAAGAAAAAGAAAAATTGGTTTTGTAGAAAGAATGTAGAGAAAGATAGAAAGAGAAAAGATGAGAGAAAAGAGGAGAGAAAATATTATTTTGGTTAGTAAATGAATTTTAGATTTTTTGGTGTTATATCATGCAATTTTACTTTTCTCTTCTGTTTTTTAATTCCAGATTTTCAAATTTTTGGAAAAAATGAAAAAGAATTTGAGAAAGTAGGAGAGTGGAGGTGTTTTTAGTTAGTTAGTGAATTTTGTTTTTTTTGTGTCTATTGGGTGCAATTTTTCTTTTATTATTTAGAAGAAAATTTCTTATTATTTTGGATGCTTTTTGTAAACTTCGATGATACAAAATGAAAGAAAAATAGAGGTATTTATAGCTTCTAAAGTATACAAAACATGTGCATATAATTTTTTTATATATATATATATATGTATATATATAGAGAACTCCATGTGCAAGTGCATGGGGCTCGACGATTCTTGGTCGAGTTTTACACTAAGGACAATCTTGGAATCAATGGGTAATCTTCATCTTCCGAATAAATAATATTCAATTTATTAATCTTAATGGTTGGATGATTATCATATGCATGTTATCTTTAGACAGATTTTCTTGTTGTTTAGATGGATTCAGACTTGAGAAACGCAATGGGTGATCCATAGTATTCGGTTTGTATAACGGATTGGATGATTATCATATGCATGTTATCTTTAGACAGATTTTCTTGTTGTTTAGATGGATTCGGACTTGAGAAACGCAATGGGTGATCCATAGTATTCGGTTTGTATAACGGATACATGGCTTTGAATATACGTATACATTTGGTTTGTAATCTTCCAAATCTGTTGGAGCCTAAGTTAAATCGATATGTACATGTTGGTCTCAAGATTTCATTAATCAATACAAGAAAATATTCATACTCTCTTAGATTTCTTGATAGTTCTCGAGTTTCGAAACAGATAAAAAAACTTAAGATAGTATAATCTTATCAAGAAAGCAAAATACGTCAAAATCAATGATAGAATATTTGAAACAGTCGATAGATATTGTAAGATACATTTTCTTGTATTAAACGTTTCATAAGAAGTGGTAAGAGATGAGATCTATATAATATGGTAGATGAAAAAAAAAAAGAGTTTCAAGAGATCCCAAAGAATCGCTTACAAGCCTTTACTAATGCTTTTTTCTTGATTTTGTTGCTCTTCTTCTTATGTATCCCCTCCTTATCATTTTCTTCATCTTCTTCATTGAAAGGAAGAGGAAACGTGACAGAGCTCTGGTCATAGATTCTACAGTAACGTTCAGATACAGACGAAGATCTTCTCATAGACATAGCAGTCTTCATTGGTGAGCGAAGCACTTGCCCTGATGCAGCCACTGACCTGTTCCTGCTCAGCCTCGGTTTCATCTCAGCAAGTTCTTGATCGGGTTTCTGGGTCTGCAGGAGATCGACCGGGTCGGGGTTCTGGTCGGTTGAATCCATTTTGTAGTAGCCATTCATGTTGTGTTCTCTACTTCTTCTTGGCCAATGTTATGATGATAGATGGACTGATCTTAGCTAATGCGTGCCTTTTATAAATGTGTCGAGGTCATGAATTGTGTAATCTTTTAATTATATACAATATTACAGCTGGTGGAAATTGTAATTACATTTTTTACGCTGGGGCATGTGCACTTGTCTGGCAAATGTTTGGCATTACATGCAAACTAGTGGTAGGCGCGGAGTGATGGATTAAAAGAGATTATAACTTTAAAACTATATAGACTAATTTATTGGGATATTTTAATTATATTTTATGGAAATACATCTAAAAGAGTAATTCAAGACTTATATAAATTTATTATGAATTTAAGATGAAAAAAAAGCAAGAGCATTATTGTTTTCATAATATAAATTATGAATATAAAATAAAATGAAACATATGCAACAGAATAATAAAATATGAAAGAAACAAATTTATAAAGAAACAAATAAAAAATTGATAAAACCACAACTACTGTTAGAAGTGTCTTCAGAACTCGTGGTTTACAATTCTATAGAAAGCCATAACAAAGTATCAACTTACCAAACTAAACACATATATTTACCAAATTCAGTAAACGAAATGTTATACCTCTTTCTGAAAACATCGATTTCTGGAACATCGTTACTTTCAAAAATAATTTTTGAAACCCATCATTGTTAATCACATTCTTTAATCGACCTTATCATGATAAAAAAACAATGTAAGCAAAATCAAAGACGAAATTCATGAATTTTTTTTTGTACGTAGAAAAATAGTAGGTTTTGATGTGGATGAATTTCAGTCTAATGTTATATACAGGGATCACTTGTAGGGTTTTGCTTATGAAAGATTAGAGAGAAAAAAGTATTATCTCGCCTAAATCAAATCGAATTAATCCCTAACTTTTTGCTGCCAATTTTAAAATTATGGAAAGTAATATAATTAAGAAATCAACGTATAGGAAACAAAATTAACTTTGTAAATTAACTTGATCGAATATAACCAGATTGACGTGTTGTGATGGGTTGAGTCCTTAATTTCAGAATCTTGGTGCTTAATCTAAGGAATTGAATAGAATTTGTATAGGACTTTAAATTAATAAATAATTGTAGCACAAATTGTTCTAATTTCCATACGAATACTTGTCTGAGTCAAAACTTTCCTATAATAATTTTTCGAATGCTAATTTTTGAATATATAATGGAAAGTAAATAAATTTAATAATATTTGCCCAATATATATGGCATTCAATGTCGATCTTCCGCGTTCTAGTGTGAATCAAGAAATAATTTTTCGAATGCCCAATATATATGGCAATTAATTTATACATTCAATGATTTGAAATATTGGGCAAATATTATTAAATTGCATTGAAAAATTGCCATATATATAGTCACTAAATTTTTTTGGGTACCACCTAGTACATACAAGATTAAAAAGGATTAGATTATGCATTATATTATATATAATATTTAAAATATACGCTTACATAGTACATATACCATTAAAAAAGAAGTTAGATTATGCATTATATTTATGTAGTAAACTATAGTTTATTAGAAATATAGCAACTTTCTACAACGTTGATCAATATATGGTCCTATTTTTTTTCAAACTACGAAATGTGTTATCACTCCATATAAAACTCATACACCAATATTATATTTTGTAGAATGAAAATCATCCAATAAAAAATATATGAAATAAAAACTTGTTTACAATGCGATAATGATTACAATATAGTTGACTACTATTGTTAGGTTGCAAAAAAAAATACAGCCAAGAAAGAATGAGAAGATATAAGCATGAAAGCAATAAATACATTTTTAAAACTCGCATGAAAATAAGAGATATATGTATAATCCATCAAAACCAATTATATTATGCATAAACATGAAACTTAAATGTCCAATGGCACTATATGTAATTAGTCTAGGCAAGCAAAGGTTATTCACTAAATATTATGAGAAGAGCTCTCATGATGACACATAAGTAATGGCAATCTTGATAATAACACATGAGGCAAAGGTTTATTATTTACAATGCTCCTCAAATAATAGTAAAGGGATAGCATTCACACTTCGTGTATCAATAGTATGTTGTAAATAATTGGGAGACTGTTAAAAAAAATTTATACTTTTGGGGTAGCGTGAGTTTCCATTGTACACATGTAAACACCCTTTGGTAGTTCTTGAAACTTTGGAAGTTCTTAACTCGCGAGACTGGAGTATATGTGAAAATAAGACACACTTGGTCTTTGAGTCCACTGTCATTTTTTCACAAAACTAATCTATAACATCGTATATTTCTCAAGCTTAGTGCCTAACATGTTTTATACATGAAAACAAAATTAAAGACTTACATTTTTACTAAGAGATTCAAAAATTATATTCTCGCAAAACGTTCAGATTATATAAATTTTAATCATTGCTTAGAATTATATAAAACATAATAAATAGGAAGAAGACAGAGGTCAGAACACATATTCGGATTAGTGCAAAACATTGGTGATATACGATAGTTTTTATAGAAAAATAAATCATTTTTAATTTATCTTGAAGTAAATTGAGAGTTGATGTCAGAGCAGTTCTTATTTTGTCCACTAACAACCTATTTCAATTAATTAACCAGAGTTGCAATTATCATTAAACTTGGGAGGAGATAGAGAATCGGTTTGAGTGTTCAACTGAGTGAATAACACACTGATTTGATTTCCAAAATTGGTCTACCAAAACCAATCAAGACCAAGAAATTTCATATCAATTTGAGGTTTAAGGATAACCGTGAAATCTGGTAAGTACCATTTGGGCCTCGGGTTATCGTCCATTGGGCTGTTAGTTATTTATAGGCATAAAGCCTATTCTCTTCTTTATATGTAAATCACGCAAACATTGTGAAAAAAATTAACGAAATCAAACATCAAAATCCCTAAACTCTCTCTCTCTCTCTCTCTCTACCTTGCTCTTCGTCAATTTTCTCCCCTTCTCTGTGTCACAAACCGATGAGCTTACCTCAAGCTTATCAAAATCCTCACCGGTTTAGAAGTCAAAGGAGCTGACCAATTGGGTGAGTTTCGTAACATTAGAGACTATACTGCTTTGAACCGGGTTTACATAGATTCTAATCTCAAAATCACAATTGAGAAGATGGACGACGCTGCAACCGTAAACCCTGCCCCACCCTCGTCGAATCATCAGATTGAAACCCTAGGCGCGGAGCTCTCCGCAAATGCTAACAACTGCCAAGTAATAACCACCACCCCATTCTACCTTACCTTTTGCTATAAACAATTCAGATTTTACCAAAGATGATAACTTTCACGCTTTGACAATCAAACGTTATTGCTTTGTGTGTATTGCAGACCCGTGGAGCGAGTGTAGAGGAAGAGTCTTTGGCTGTGTCAAACAAAATAAGCATTGAGTCAGAGACTGTAAAGGCAGCTCATTCAAAAAATAAACAAGAAGCCCAACCCGTGAAGCCAGACGCTTTTCTTTCTAATCTCAGTGCCAAGGTATATGCCAAATTATTTACACCTATTGAAATATAATATGGATTTTTTTCTGATACAAGCTTACATTTGTTGGTGGCAGGCACAAGGTGTAAGCTCTAGTAGCCTTCTTAATCCAGAGCTCGATAGTGTTGAAGGCCCATCGGAAACGCAGATGGGAATCTCTGGAAACTTTCTTGAAAAGACTGGTGGAGCTGGAGCAGTGTCATCTAGTTCAGTAGCCGTGTCTTCTGATTCTGTTATTGTCAGTATGGATTTGGGGAAAAATAGTCTTTTGCAGACTAGTCTTGATTCTAATGAAGTGAGCAGGAATGCGTCTGAGACCGTATGTGCGTCGCACGATGTTAGTATTGCCCATAATAGCAAAAATGTGCCTTCATTGGCTCAGGTTACGGAGGATTCTGACAGTTCGTCTAGATTATCAGGTGGTCATGGTAGAAATGATAAAGTTGCGAATGACAGTATGACGACTGCTCATGCTGAGAATGAAGGTAAGGGACATTTAAACACAGAGAAGAGAGTGAAACGGAGAAAAAAACGCAGGTCTTCTAGATCAATGACCATATCCCAGCGCCTTGGAGCTATCGACAAAACAACGGCTGATATTGACCTTGGTATTTTGGATGCCTTGGAGATCGCTACCAAAGTCGCACAGGAAGTGGCAAGAGACGTGGACTCCGGGGAAGCTTCTCACAGTTCTTCAGAAGAACTATCTGATGAAAGTGGGGAGTCTGATTCGCAACACTCCCATAATGATGATCTACACACAGGTTCTCCATCTAAAAGATTATCAGTGGGTGAAAGTCATTCCTTTAAGGAACCGCATGTTGGAGATGACGATGTAATGGATGAGAAGAACAATAAACGTGAGAATGGGATGCTGACCGCTGATGATGTTAAAGAGAAGAACCTGGTAGAACCTGCTAAATCTGAGTTAGGGAGAGAGAAAAGCCCATGTGGCTTTGACCTCAATGAAGATATTTGTCCTGATGAGCCCGATGACATTATGTCTGTTTCACATTCTGGTATGCCTGTAGCGGCGCCGTTGCAATTGGAAAGATCTCTTAGTGCGAAAGGGCTGGCTGCTTGTAGTGTATCTCACTCAGAATCACCTCACAAAGTTCCTAGCGGGGATTCAAGAGAAAAGCAGGTGATATGTGTCGATCTGAATGTAGCTGATGTAGGAGATGATCAAGTTGAAGATCAAACTCCCTGGAAACAGTTTCCTTTCTCCTCATCAAACTCTAGGGGTGTAGAGTCCTCACATGAAGCTAATTTTCGAGGAGCAAGCAGGTTCAACCTGGATTTGAATTGTACAAACGAGGACGATGACATTCCTCCACCTTCTGAGTTGAAGATGGAAACGAGATTGTTTCTAAGTCACAATGGGCAGCAAAGCGCGTCACCTTCAGTTTCTCAGCAATCAGGGAAGGAAGTAAACTTCGACTTGAATGACAGGCCACAGTTTTTCATCGATTCACGTGATCAGGGTCCCTACTATGGGCAGCAGCCATGGAGCACAGCCTCCTATGGAGGGCACAAATTGGATGAACCGGTTATCTCTCTATTTGGTACAAAAGTGGACGTTGACAGAAAAGAGACTGTTTCCCAGATGGCTTCGTTCCTGTCCAATGGTAAGTCCCTCGAGCCAGCGGCAGGATTATACATGGGAAAAACAGGAAACTCTTTATCCCCTGGTGTTTCCTTTTCTCCAGCTCCTATATATGGGTACAACGGATTTACTGGTCCTCCTGGGATGTCAATGTCATCATCGCCTATGTATGTTCCTGGAACAGCTATTCCATACATGGTGGACGCAAGGGGTACGCCAGTGATGATGCCTCAAATGATGGGATCGGCTCCATATGCGCAGCCACCTTTCCCTCAACAGCACATGTTCATGAGCTTGTCGGGTGGATCTCCTAGTCTGAATGGATCAGTGCAGCCACGCTTTGATCAAAGTTATGGGTTTGGGGTTGAGATGGGAAACAGAGAGTCGCTAAGCTTGAGGCAGTTTCTATCACCTGGACAAAGCGAGGCTATGGGAGAGCATTCAGGAGCAAATGTAGAGCCTTCATCGAGTTTATCTATTAGCATTGGTGGAAAGCGAAAAGAGCCGGAGACACGTTGGGAGTTCCCTCCACCATGGAGATGAGTGATTCACAGAAAGTGGAGATTGGGTTCTTAATAGGTGTATGGATTGGTTGATTGGTTAGAGAATAACAGAAGTGTTGGGAGGTAACTTATAATGTCTTGATGAAGTTTCTTCTTTTTTTTCCCATCAATTTTCCCCGTTTATTCAGGTTTTTATTTCGTAACATATATAGGAGGATTAATTCAAACATTGGTATATGTCAAGCGTCTTCTTAACCTTGTTTTGTATTTTCTCCATAAAATAAAACTATAGTTTTGCGTTTCAAAAGTTAAGAAAACGTGTTGCTTTGTGTTACTCTAGCAGTTCTGAACTGTTTCATACAACTCTTAAACCAACCAAACAGTGGTGGTTCCTAGAAACAGAGCTTGAGCTGTTGTTTGTGGTTCCTAGAAACAGATTTTCAGCTGTTGTAGAATAAGTTCATGTCCTCTTGTTTCTCACGCACCTTCATGTCTGAGCAAAACAATACTTAGAGAATATCTAGCAGTTCAAATTATATGCATAATCAGACCAATATCAAAGCAGCTAAACGTAACCGTGGGGGAAGTAGAAAAGCACCCAGAAACTCATTCTTAGCCTTGGAAGTCAGACGCAATAAAGTGAAAGCTTGTATTTACTCACCTCATCACAAACGTACATGGAGGATCCTATATAAACTAATTACAGTTTGTAGATCCTCAAAGAGAGGAGGGAATATAGGAAAACAGAGTATATACGATAAGGATAAACGTAACAAGAATATTTGACATATTCTTTCACCCTCCCGCAGTGAGATCGTTGGCGCAGCGAACGGTTAAGCTGGATCGGAAGTCTGTGAACAGCGACGTTGGAAGGCCCTTTGTGAAGATGTCTGCGTATTGGAGTGAAGATGGAACATGAATGACTTTGACTTGCCCAAGTGCCACCTTCTCCCGAACAAAGTGAAGGTCGATCTCTATATGTTTTGTTCGTTGATGCTTCACCGGATTAGAAGACAAGTAGACAGAGCTGATATTGTCGCAGAAGACCAAGGTAGCAGTGCGTAGTGGGCAGTGTAGCTCCAGTAGTAGGTTTCGTAAGAAGCAAGTCTCAGCAACTGCGTTTGCTATGCCTTTGTACTCGGCCTCCGTACTCGATCTTGACACCGTTTGTTGTCTTTTTGAAGACCAAGAGATCAGGTTTTCACCAAGATAGACAGCATAGCCAGATGTGGAGCGTCTGGTATCAGGACATCCTGCCCAATCGGCCCAATCGGCGTCTGAGTACGCCGTGAGTGTGGTAAGCTTGGACTTGTAAATTTGAAGACCATGCGCACTTGTTCCTTGAATGTACCTTATGATTCGTCGAAGCGCGCTCATGTGTTGCTCGCGAGGATCGTGCATGAACAGACAGATCTGTTGGACAGCGTAGGCAATGTCCGGCCTGGTGAAGGTGAGGTACTGCAGAGCCCCGGCGAGGCTGCGGTACTCAGTTGGATTTTTGATACGATCACCAATGTTACCAGACAGCTTGGAGTTGACATCGACTGGGGTAGAGACTGGTTTGCACTCAGACATTCCAGCCCTTGAAATGATCTCTGTCGCATATTGTTTTTGGGTTAGGAGGACTCCCATCTTGTTGTACTCGACTTTGATCCCAAGAAAATAGTGTAGTTTTCCCATGTCTGTAATAGGGAACTCCTGTTTTAGCTTCAATATTATTCCTGAAATCAACTCTTTTGAGGAGCCTGTTAACACAATGTCATCAACATAAAGTAGGAGATAGGCAAGATGTTGTCCTTGACGTAGAACAAACAGAGAGTGATCACTTTTGCTCGTAACAAAACCAAGGCGGGAGAGAGATGAAGCAAACCGAGCATTCCAAGCACGCGGGGCTTGTTTTAAACCGTAAAGGGCTTTGTTCAGCTTACACACATAATGCGGTTTTGTTTTATCAACAAATCCTGGAGGTTGGTGCATATAGATTGTCTCATTGATGGAGCCATGAAGGAAGGCATTTTTGACGTCTAGTTGCCGCATTTCCCAACCATTGGAGACTGCTAGGTTCAGCACCATTCTTATCGTCGCTGGCTTTACAACAGGACTGAATGTCTCGTCGAAGTCGACGCCTTCTTGTTGTGATTTGCCATTCGCCACAAGGCGTGCTTTGTGTCGTTTAGGAATTCCATCTGCATCACATTTAAGCTTGTACAACCACAATGAGTTAATAATGTTAGCCCCATACGGCCTAGGTACTAAGCTCCAAGTTTTATTTTTAATTTGAGCATCGTACTCATCCGTCATAGCCGGGTTCCAGTTCGGATCATCTAAGGCTTTTTGATGGCTTGTAGGAATCCTAGACACAGAAGAGGTATATAGAGAATAAACTTTCTTTGGCTTGTGGATTCCAGCCTGGCTTCTCGTCACCATACGCTGCACTGGAACCGTTGGGGGTTGAGCGCGAGCTGTATTCGACGTGGTGGTAGACGAGGCTGGCTGTAGAGGAGATGAAACTGACTGAGGTTGAGGAGCTTGAAGGATCTCTTTAAAGATAGGTGAAGGAGTTTCTGTTTCAAGGAAATCAAAAACTTGAGAATTTTGTGAGGCTTTTTCTGCTTTGGGAAAAGTATGTTCATCAAAAACAACATGTCTAGATATAATGATACGATTGGTTTTAAGATCTAGACATCTATATCCACGATGATGAAGTGGATATCCAAGAAACAAGCACGGGGTTGACCGAGGAGAGAGTTTGTTTGTAGAGGCTGTATGTAAGTTTGGAAAACAAAGACAACCGAAAATACGAAGATGATTATAACTTGGTTTTTGATTGAATAGTTTGAAGTGAGGTGTTTGATTACCAATAGAAGACGACGGAAGAATGTTGAGAACATGAGCTGCAGCATGAAGAGCTTCCACCCAATATGTTGGAGATAAATGGGCTTGAAATAGAAGAGTTCGAATGGGGTTGTTCAACGTTCGAATCATTCTTTCTGATTTGCCATTCTGTTGGGATGTGTGTGGACAAGAGAATCTGAAAGAAATGCCATGGTTAGAGAAGTGATTATGAAAATTTGAATTATCATATTCTCCACCATTGTCGCATTGAAACGTCTTGATAGTTGAGTTGAACTGGTTTCTGACATAGGCCTCAAAGTGTAAAAATTTAGAGAAAACATCACTTTTCCTGCGAAGTGGATAAACCCATAAATAATGTGAGAAGTCATCAAGAAATAAGACATAATAGCGACACCCACTGATGCTGTGAACCGGGGAGGTCCAAATATCTGAGTGAATGATATCAAAAAGCTGAGAACTTTGAGTTTGAGATTTATGAAATGGAAGTTTTAAGTGTTTCCCAATTTGACAAGCATTGCAACATGAAAGCAAGTTGTCTTTATTACAAGAAATAAAACCAGAGGAAATGAGAGATTGAAGAGTGCCATTGCTTGTGTGAGCTAGGCGCCTATGCCATAGTGAAGGAGTCTCGTTGGTGACTGTCAGTGCCGTAGATTTATTGAGATGAGAGGGCACTGGATAAAGGTCACCTGTACTGTCACTGCGGAGCAAGAGTTTCCGAGACTGTAGATCCTTCACAGAGAAACCAAATGGGTCAAATTCAATTGAGCACCAATTGTCAGTGGTGAAACGACGAACAGAAACAAGGTTTTTAACAATATTAGGTGCAACAAGAACGTTTTTCAAGTGTAATGAACGAGATTGAGAAGGTATGGAAGTGTGACCAGTGGAGTTAGAGGTATGGATGAACCATTGCCAACAGTGACGGAATTTCTGGTGTTCATATTAAAAACAGATTGAAGCATACCTGACGAGGAAGCTAGATGAGCAGAAGCACCGCTGTCCATGAACCAGCCATTTTGAGACGGATCAGTGAGGGTCATGGTGTTAAAGGCCTCCGCAAAGTCTTTAGTCGGCTGCAGTGACGTGTCTGCGAAATGAGCTTGAGCCGGAGCAGCTTGAGATTGTGGTGCATACTGACGAGGCTGGTAGAATCCTTGTGGGAGTGTTTGCCACGGGGTCTGCTGTTGTGGTTGAAAGTTGTTGTCATAGGATCCGTACCAGAATGGCGGAGGTGTCCAGTTGTTGTACGAGGGTCGCTGGTGGTAGTTGTTGTTGTTGTAGCGTCCCCTGTTTTTGTTTCCTCGTCTGTTGCCGCGGTTGTTGTTTCTGTTGTTGTTGTACTGCGGCTGTGGTTGGTTCTGTTGGTGCTGTGTGCTTTGTTGATTGGTGGCCACAAGTGCGGTTGAGGAGGAGGCATGATCATTGTGAGACGCAGTCACTTTTTTCGTTTTCTTCAGCCTGGTCTCTTCCATCTCTAGCATGCTCTTTGCATCATCAAACGATGGAAATGGTTTCTGGTGCTTGATCACATTAAGCACATAGTCAAACTTCTCATTTAAGCCATTTAGCATATATATTACCAGAGTTTTATCTGCTACTGGTGAGTCGAGATTGGCAAGGAGGTCTGCAGTAGACTTGAGTTGCTGACAGTACTCGTTGATTGAAAGATCGCCTATCTCTTTGCTGCGGAGCTCGCTATCTAGCTGCATCACGCGGGCTTCTTTGTTGTTCCTGAACTGATTTTCAATTCTAGTCCAGACATCATGAGCGCTTCCACCTTTTTGGAAGGTAGATTTGAAAAGTGGTTTTGTGATAGTGCCGTATAGCCACAATTTCACAATCGCATCTCGCTTATGCCAAGCCGTATCATCATCACCAGTTGGAGCGAGGGTTCCGTCAAGGTGACCAAGGCTATCGAAGGTAAGGCAGTGCATCAGGAGCAGCTCCCTCCACGCATCGTAGTTGCATTCATCAAGATCCAAGACAATTGGTATGTGAGTTTTTATGTTCGTGACTCCATAGGCTCTCTCGGTCGAGGTGGTTGCAGCCGCCATCGAAGATGTAGAAGAACAGAGGAGAGATCACGAAACAAGAAAAAAAAAAAATAAGAAGATCAGAGAGTAGGCTCTGATACCATGAAAGCTTGTATTTACTCACCTCATCACAAACGTACATGGAGGATCCTATATAAACTAATTACAGTTTGTAGATCCTCAAAGAGAGGAGGGAATATAGGAAAACAGAGTATATACGATAAGGATAAACGTAACAAGAATATTTGACATATTCTTTCATAAAGAAGGTATCATCCAATAATAACCATCTTCTCTACCTTCCATTTGCTTGAAATCGTCTCTCACTCAGAATGTGGGAGGAAAACAAATTTTCTTTTACCAAATTTTCATTAAAAAAAAATGATAACTTTCGTGCTTGACAATCAACGTTATTGCAGTATATAAAGCTTCTCAGGAATTCTGCAAACCTTGAAAAGCTAAGACAAGCAAGGGAAGCTATGAGTGCCGTGTTTCCATTAAGTCCTTCTCTGTGGCTAGAATGAGCAAGGAATGAAGCATCTCTAGCTTCTAGGTGAATTAGTATTTGCTCTTCTTTGGTCTAATGCTCGTACTTTCGACTTTGAATTAGTATTTGCTCTTCTTAGTCTTTACTGTTACCGTAAATGAATCTGGAAATTTCCTAGTTTCCGTATGATCATGCTTAGATGAAATCCTGTTGGAACTTAAGGGAATAGATAATAATAATAAGTATATTTTTCCATCTGCATTGATTGGTAAATCTGTTCATCATAGATATCAGTTATGCATACTGCCAATGACTATCTGCTGCTATTTTATGTCTTAGTGAAGCATGCCAGTATGGTGGATTAATATTCTTGATGCTCTTGTGTCTCGCAGGGACTGGCATATGTTGACTTTGTGGATGATGAGGACCTTGCAGCAGCTATAGCAAAGAACAGAAAGATGTTTCTTGGTAAGAAGATCAGTACAGAACAGTCAAATCCAAAGAAGGGTAAAAAGGGATTTCGCTCGGCGTGGAAATTGGGAGGAATCTGTTTCTCTTCTGGTTTTCCTCAAGTCTTGTGTTCATACTACATCTGGTCCAAAGAATTCTAACCTTGGTATGATTGCTTTCATAGAAGGTTCGAGGAATTCAAAGGACACATCTCGAGGTTCTGAATAGGCGAAAGCACCTTGGTCACTTCTCTTCTCATTCCCTTGGATATAGCTTTTCTTGTTCTACTTTATTAACGCACTCTAAAGCAAATCTTTATATTGTAGACTGACAATATCGCATCTGCGACTCTATTTTGTGAACAGGGTGTAAAAAGGAACAGTTCTGGTTGGGAAGGACCAAGAAACGAGATTATCTGTAGGTCAGATGCGGCGTGGAGCAGGGAAGGGCACCAGGCGGGTGTGGCGTGGGAGTTTGTAGGCATTAGGAAGGAACACCTCTGTCCCAAACTTTTGCAAATGTTAAATCACCCCTTGTGGCGGAGGGGTTGGCGTTACTGGCAGCGATGGAGGCAGCGATTTCGTTGGATTTCAAACAAATCTCTTTCGAGTCTGATTCAAGTAAACTGATGACGGCAATTAAGGATGGCTCAAATGTTTCAGATTTGCACGGAATCCTCAGCGACATCAACTCTCTATCCTTAGCTTTCGATTCAGTTTCCTTTTATTGGGTCAGTAGATCCTCTGTTTCTAACGTGGATGGCATATCCAAACAGGTGTTAAGAAACCTTGTAATGAACCCAGTTTAATCTTTCAATGAAGTTTAGTTTGTGACAAAAAAAAAAAAATCAAACACACATTTAAGTTATTGCAAGAGGACCTTGTTGTCAGTATGTACCGGCATAACTTGCATTGTCATGTCACTAGTGGTAGTTAAGCATGTGGGGCCTCTGCAAGATTTTGATAAATTAAATTGTCACAGAGATTGAAGATCCCAAAAACGCTAAAGAAGATTAAGAGCAAATGATTCTTCTTTTTAACTTTCTTTTGTTCTTCAACGGTTACAAACATTCTCCTTTCGAGTTAAAAGCAGTGACCAGGTTCATAAGGTTGAGCAGTACCCAATGAAGGTTATGAAAGCAATGAAGAAGCTCAAGTTTTGGTCATGAAAGAAGAGGAAACTTAAGCAAGCTTCCCCATCTTCTCAGGCTCAGCAATGCTCTTGTGAATACTCAGCGGTTTCACCTCCTCTGCCATTTTGGTTCAATGAAACATTGAAACTCAAGAGTGTTTGTGCACCAGAGGCATCAGCATCTCCTTGAACTACTCAATTGCCTCACAAACAAGAAGAACCCATCGTCCAGATAAAACCATGGTCTCAAGTGTCTGATCTTCGCAGCTCTCGGTCTTACTCTAATCAGCAGTGCGTGGTCCCGAATCCAGCTTTTGGTGTCCCCATTGTAGTTGCAGTTCCAGCCAAAAGATTACTGGGAACATTCGGCTGTGTTATCGGGTTAAGTTCAAATGTAGTTCGTTGTCTCTTCCCCTGTTTTAGTACTTAAGAAACCCGTTTGCGAGTATAATTTAAAACATTCTATTCCTATTACCTAGGGATAGGGATGTTAACATGGGTAATTACTCATGGGTTTACCCAAACCCACTAATAATGGGTCGGGTTTTTACCCTTCTAGGATTAAATGGGTCAATTATGAGTATTAATTTTAAAATCCATATTTATGTTGGATAAATACAAAAAGGTAATGGTGTACCCATGGATTTTCAATTAGATATATAGATTTTCACCATTTTAATTAAATTATATAAAATTTGCAAAAACGTTTTTTTTTCTTAGGAACCAAAAAAATGAATTTTTTCGCCAAAACCGTAAAATAAAATTTTTCACAGAAACCAAAAATGAGTTTTCCCGCCGAAACCGAAAAACCGAGTTTTCCCGTCAAAACCGCAATACCGAGTTTTCCCGCCAAAACCATAAAACTAAGTTTTCTGCCAAAACCGCAAAACTGAATTTTCCCGCAAAAACCGTATAATCGAGTTTTTCCGCTAAAATCGCAAAATCGAGTTTTCCGACTGCAAACCGTAAAATCATATGATAGTATTACCTTCGTCACTAGTGTTTTCACCCTTCTTGAATCATATGATTGTTTCAAATGAAATTTGTATATGCGTCTTAAAACAGTCCTGCTACTTTCATATAGAGAAAACTGTCAATAAAACCCAACTTTCAAATTAAAGTCAAAATAACTTTCAACTCGTGTTTGAGCCAAAAAATACTCCAACTTTTAAATGTTGACCATTTTAACTCTTATTTTTTATTGACTCGACCATTTTAGAAACTCAGAAAGTCAACTATTAAACCGTAAACGTCTGTTAACTTACTAAACGAAGTCATTTTAAATTACTTAAAAATTCTTCTTCGACACCAATACCATTATTCCCAGCTTCATTATCATTCTTATTATAGTCTCATTATCATCTTCATTGCCTTCTTCACCGACTTGATTCTGTTGTTCAATCGTAATTTCCCTAGCACTTTCCACTTAAGATCTCTCACTACGACGAATCTGAAGTAACTCCATCATCATAGTCACCCTTTGCATTATCAATAGCTCTGGGTTTTGAAGATTAGAAAATTGAGAGATTAGAGAATTAGTTAGAAAATTTAGGTTTCACGAAAGAGGAGATGATTTAAATGCTTATAGATGTAAAACAACATCATTTCATTAATGTTTAATCAATTTTTAAAACGACATCGTTTATCGAGTTAACAGATGTTTACAGGTTTAACAGTTGATTTTTTAGATTTCTAAAATGGCATAATTAACAAAAAATGCGAGGTAAGATAACCAATATTTGAAAGTTGTAGTATTTTTTTGTTCAAATATGAGTTCAAAGTTTTTTGGCTTTAATTTAAAAGTTTAAGATTTTTATGGTTGTTTTCTCTTTTCATATATGGCCATGGTCGATAAGGACATTGAGTTCATTTGTACACTTGTATAGAAAATAAAAAAAAGTCGCTAGTGACAACAGTAAAGGTTCAATAAATGTCACCAACTAAAAATCTACAAAACCAAAATATTATTATATAAAAAATAATTAATCGTATCTACTTGAGCTTAATGATGGTTGCTCGCGAATTCGCGAATATAAGTATTATAAAAAATATATATATTATGTATACAATCTCATATAGTTTGAAACATTAAAAATATAATTTTTAACTTAAAATAATTTGAAAATCAGTACTAAAGTTTCTATAAATTTGATATAAAAATAACTAATGAATATTTAATGATAACAAATGTTTGTAGAATTATATATGTAATTATCAAATTAACTTCACTAACACAGATTTGCATATTCTTCGGCCTCTTCTTATTTTTGTCATTATCATTTCGTTCTTTATATTAAATTTTTGCTAATTTTTTTTCTATTTTTTTACATATTTTATGCCAAATATCTATTTTTCTCTCTAAATAGTAATACAAAACATACAATCAATAAACCTAAAATTTATTTTAAAATTCTTTTCAATCAACATTATCTTATTCTCTATATTATTTGACTTAAATGTAAAAATATTTTTAAATCAAATTTATCGCATGTTTCGTTAAATGGTTAGTTCTCTAGTAATTTTTCTTAACATTTAATATATAGGAGGAATCACAACAAGCTTCCCGGAGCTCAATTTTTCTGACGTAGTCCTGCGTACTTTTCATAACGTGGCAGAGTATCATTAAACTCAGGTGGTACTTCAAAAGCTGACATCATCTTCACTTCACTATCACTTTCCACATCACTCAGTACCCTAAAGCCTCACTTATAACAAACCTCTTCGTCTTCTCCACTCTCAAACAAACAAACAAAACAAAAATTCTTTTAGATCTGATCGTGCACGGAGACAAGACTCCATCACAATGTACGGACGAGACCCATGGGGTGGTCCTTTAGAGATCAATGCGGCTGACTCAATCACCGACGACGATCGCAGCCGTAATCTCCAAGAACTCGACCGTTCGGCTCTTCCTCGACCACTAGACGCAACGCAGCGGAGCTGGCTACTCGGACCACCCGTGAGGAAGAAGAAGAAGTACGTTGATCTCGGATGTATACTAGTCAGCCGCAAAATCTTTCTATGGACTCTTGGAACCCTTCTTGTTACCACCTTTCTCGCTGGATCCATAACTATGATCGTTAGACACGTGCCACACCACAAACATGAGAAGCCTCAACAAGACAACTACACTCTCGCTCTCAACAAGACACTCTTGTTCTTCAACGCTCAAAAATGTAAGCTCGAAACTTGTTAACATTCTGTTCTTACATAAACCCTCGAACTGATATATTAAGTGCCCGACAATTCATTTTTTTCTTCATGCCCTATACTCACTTGTGCTCTTGTTATTCATGTAAAGTTTTCTTATAGTGTCTTATATACAACTAAAAATATCGCTTAAAATCATGATATGTCGGTTCCTTTTGTCTATGCCCCGGACCGGTCCTATATATGTATCTATGTTATGTCATATCTCAAGACTGGTTACTTATTATGTTCCTTGCAGCTGGGAAACTTCCTAAGAAGAATGACGTGTCATGGAGAGGCAACTCCTGTATGAAAGATGTCGATGAAGGAGAATACCCTCCCAGAGATGTGGTTGGAGGCTACTACGATGCTGGAGATACAATCAAGTTCAGCTTCCCAATGTCATATGCGATGACCATGCTGAGCTGGAGTGTGATTGAATACAGTGCTAAATACGAAGCTGCAGGGGAGCTTGACCATGTTAAAGAACTCATCAAATGGGGAACTGATTATTTTCTCAAGACCTTCAACAGTAGTGCTGATAAAGTCGGTAGGATGGTGTCACAGGTAAAAAAAAAAAGATAATATGTTTTGAAAATACTAAACATTTTCTTGAAACGTTTGTGTGTGTGTTCACAGGTCGGCTATGGGGATAACCGTGGAGGAGGTGTGATGCAAAATGACCATTACTGCTGGATGCGTCCTGAGGACGTTGATTACACAAGGCTTGCGCATAGTTGTTACTCTGGCTGCTCGGATCTTGCTGCAGAGATGGCAGCTGCTCTGGCCTCTGCATCCATTGTTTTTAAAGACAACAGAGACTACTCTAAGAAGCTTGTTCACGGTGCTAAAACGCTTTATAACTTTGCAAACGCTGTTAAAAAAAGTTACAGTATACCTCGTAAAGAGTCTAGCGAGTTTTATAAGTCGAGCCTGTTTTGGGATGAGCTTCTATGGGGCGGGGCTTGGTTGTATTATGCTACTGGAAATATAACGTATCTTGATCAAGTTACCAACCATGATACGGCGAGGCATGCTGGTGCCTTCTGGGATGGTCCTTACTATGGTGTCCCTAGCTGGGACAACAAGCTTCCCGGAGCTCAGGTTAGTTCTCTAGTAATGTTATTTTAAGCTGACTCTTAAAACAACCTAATCTGCTTGGTTTCTGGATATAGTTGCTGTTGACACGGTTAAGGCTGTTTCTAAGCCCTGGATATCCATATGAAGACATCTTGAGAACCTTTCATAATCAAACAGGAGTAGTTATGTGCTCATACTTACCTTACTACAAAAAGTTTAAAAGAACCAAGGGTGAGTAAATAGTTAACTGTCTACACTTTTTAATTTTTGTGGACCTGTTGTGAAGAGCTATAACTTTGATATTATATCTATACAGGAGGTTTGATCATGTTGAATCATGGAGATCCACAGCCTCTTCAATATGCTGCAAATGCGGCTTTCTTAGCTGCGCTATTTAGTGACTATCTAGATGCTGCTGACACTCCTGGATGGTACTGTGGTCCGAAATTCTATTCTACTGATGTCCTACGGGACTTTGCAAGATCACAGGTATATAATATGCTTCCTCTATAGTATGACTTTATCTGATCATACTCTTTTGTGTGTTTTTTTTCTTGGCAGATTGATTACATACTCGGTAAAAACCCTCGGAAGATGAGTTATGTTGTAGGTTTTGGACAACGGTACCCGAAACACGTGCATCACAGAGGAGCTTCAATACCGAAAAGTGTGAAGAAAGAAAGCTGCAAAGGAGGATGGAAATGGAGAGACACTAAAAAGAATAATCCAAATACCATCGTAGGAGCAATGGTTGCTGGACCTGACAAGCATGACGGGTTCCACGACCTTCGTACTAACTACAACTATACAGAGCCAACCCTTGCAGGCAATGCTGGTCTGGTCGCAGCACTGGTGGCTTTGTCAGGAGAAAGAACGTTTGGAGCTATTGACAAGAACACTATGTTTTCTGCTGTGCCTCCTTTAACACCTGCCACACCGCCTCCTCCAGCTCCTTGGACGCCTTAAAAAGAAAACTAAAAACCTTTGAGTGTAATAAGTTATCTAGTTTTGCCTGATTTAGACACAAGTGAATAATGTAGTTTCAAATGATAAAAAAAATAATAATTTGGCTTATTGCATAAAGTTGTTGTCTGAGAAACCAAACACTGTTTTCTATGCTTTTAGGTACATCATGTGGATGGTACACATTAGTCCAGGGCATTTCGGTTTATGGTTTAAGTTGGATCCGGTTATTTGGGTTGAGATGTTTTAGACCAATTTAGGAACCTCTAACTTTTCTGATCCGATCCGTTCGGGTTTAGTTGGGTTCAGGTCAGTTTTCTATTTTTATGAAATCCGAAACAAACCAGAATTACATATGTGCAGGTTTTACTTTTACACAAAATATTAGGGCTGTTCAATATGGCAAAACCGAACCGTACCGAACCGAACCGTACCGAACCGAACCGAACCGAAATAGATAATATAGTTTGGATTTGGTATATACCATACAAACCGAATGGATATGATTTTAAAAAAACCGTAGGATTTGGATATGGTTCGGTATATAACCGATAAAACCGAATAAACCGAATAAAACCGATCAAAAAATAGAAACATGTAAATATGTATATATTTTATAACAACGTATGAAAATCATAAGTTATTTTTTTGCTAATAACTATTACCATATTTTTTACAGTAATAAAATAGTCCTGATTTGTAAAACACTTGAACTATAATTAAATAACAATTCATCGCATACATGCTTGTTATTTTCTTAGTCTTCTTTTGATCTTTTTGCTTTAATTTAGCATTGACTAAATTGAAATAAAGATTATAAATTTGATGATAACAATTAGTGGAAATTCTTCACAATTTTTTTATTATCTATAGACGAATAGAGTTTCGTGTTTAATAGAAGAAACATGACTTTGATAAACGCTAAATATGAAAGAATATAATAACTTATTTTTTGTGCTTCGTGTTTCTGTTTTATTTTTTGTTTTTTATTTTTATCATCAAAATTTTGAGATTTGATTTTAATTATAGATTTGATTATTTTATTAGATGATAGAAACATTTTTTTTTTGTTCTTTTATTTAAACTTATAATATTTTTTAATAAATGAATGTGTTGACAACAAGACTCTAAAATTCATATAATATGATCCCAAAATAAAGAATTATATTTTTTAGTATAAAACCGAATAAACCGAAAACCGACGGTATATAAACCGAACCGAACCGAAGTAAATATGGATTTAGAATGGTAGTTATATTTTACTAACCGAAATACCGAAAAACCGAAAAAACCGAACCGAAACCGAACCGATATCCGGATTGAACACCCCTACAAAATATATTATTTGTCATCAGTGGCGGATCCAAGAATGCGTTTCAGAGGTGTCAAAAATAATGTAAGGTGTCATCAGTGGGTTTCGAAAAAGAGTGGCATTTCAAAAGGCCTAACTGAATGAGCCAAAAAGTAGTTCTAGTTTCCGGCAAATAAGTTTTGAACCGTACTTGCTTGAAGCCACTTCATCCGATATGATCATAATTGAAGCCTGAGCAGGATTATCTCTTGTCCATCGCTCAAAATCTGAAAACTGTAATGGACAGTGGCGGATGTACAGCCAGCAAGGGTGGGGCATCTGCCCCCTATGGATTTTTGTTAAAAAAAGTTTGTCTTTACTATTTATAATAAATTTTAGAGAAATTGGATAAATTTGCCCCTCATAAATTTCTGAGGCGTATATCTTATTCTACCAACGTATCTGAAAACTCGCAGCGGGCCAGTATCTTCTGATGTTCTTCACAGTTTGTGCTGGTGAACAGAAGAAGAAATAGAATAGATAGTACTAGTTTTTGTTTCTATCTTATTTAAAACTAAGATGTATAACTAATTTTTTAGGTAAATAATTAAAATTTTGGGTATTTGGATACCTATTTAGTTCTCGGTTAGGTTTGGTTTCTTTATTTCCAAATCTGCACGTGATTGCGTGAAATAGAAGAAAGGTTTTGTGCTTTTTTACTGGTTAAAGGTAACCTTCAAATTGCTCCATCTCTCTATTCTTTGCCCTCAACTCCTTCTGTTTCTTATTCTCTGCTTTAAATAATAAACAATAAGAGTTTATCTCCATCTTGAGGTGCAGAAAATGGCAGAAGAGAGGTCGCTTGAATATACGCCCACATGGGTCGTAGCGTTTATCTGTTTCATCATCGTTCTCTTATCACTTCTCGCTGAACGTGGTCTTCATCATCTTGGAAAGGTATACATACATCCACTGTCTACCTTGTAACATGTTCTCTTCTTCTAACAACTCTCCATTGTCTCGGTCCCAGTGTCTGAAGCGTAGGCGACAAGATGCCTTGTTCGAGGCCTTGCAGAAACTTAAAGAAGGTTAGCTTCTTCCTTCAGTTTTCCTCTGCGTTATCTAACTTGTTGATCTGACCAAATTTGATGTCTTCGTGCAGAGCTGATGCTCCTGGGGTTTATCTCTTTAATGTTAACGGTGTCTCAGGCCGCCATAAGGCATATATGTGTCCCACGAGCTCTTGTTAGCAACATGTTCCCGTGTAAGAAGCCATTGGAGAAGCATCATGCTCCAGAATCATCTCATACGCTTAGCATCAGTGCAAGACATCTACTTTCCACAGGAGCAAGTCCAGACCATTGTGCTGCCAAGGCTCGTTTCTCTTAAAACTCCTATCTCACTGGATCCTTTTTCTGTTAACCATCTCTTGTTTCTATGATTTTCAGGGGCAGGTTCCGTTAGTATCTGTGGAAGCATTGCATCAACTCCATATCTTCATCTTCGTGCTAGCGGTTTTTCACGTCATCTTTTGTGCCTCAACCATGGTTCTTGGAGGAGCCAGGGTAATGTAACTTGCTTTTATAGCAAAAACAGCAAAAAGAACCTTGGAACTTTCATGTTATAATTTTTTTTTTTTAAAGAACCTTGGAACCTTCTATTTAGACGTTGTCTTTACTTTCCTCTGATTACGTTATTTTATTTGAAACGACATGTAGATACAACAATGGAAGCATTGGGAGGGTAGGTTCAAGAAACATCCTTCTCAAAAAGGTGAGATTCAACAATTGATGTGATTTTTTTGTGTGTTTTAAACACCAAGTAAATAGGTATTAACATGTTGCAGAAGCAGCAAAGCGTGGTCATGCTCAGGCTCATCCTCATGCTCATGCCCTTCACGAGTTATTCAACGCAAATCACGAGTTCTTTGCGATGCATGCTGGAGGATTCTGGAGAAGATCTGTTGTCATCAGCTGGCTTGTGAGTTATATATGTATAATAATGCCAAAACAGAATTGTCACACATAAAACATATTTTTCCACCAATATATGGATAAAACTGTCACGCATAAAACATATTTTCCACCAATTAAGATCTTATTTTATTTCTGATGTGGTTAGCAAGCGTGTTCTGTTTGTGCAGAGATCATTCTTCAAACAGTTTTATGGTTCTGTCACCAAATCAGAATATATAGCTCTACGACAAGGGTTCATCATGGTATGGTATCACTTTACTATCTCTTTTTTTTCCAACATGTTATTTAAGTTTCACCAAGTCTTTTACGTAATCAATAAATCTTTGCAGACACATTGCCCCACAAACCCATCATTTAATTTTCACAAGTACATGCTAAGAACACTGGAGATAGACTTCAAAAAAGTTGTGAGCATAAGGTAAAAAGAATCAGTTAGCTACCTAATGGCTTCATTCATCAGTTTTGTCTAACAATTTTTTATGTTGATGTGATCATATAATGTAAAAGCTGGTATCTATGGCTATTTGTCGTTGTCTTTCTGCTGCTGAATGTAGGAGGATGGAATACTTACTTCTGGTTGTCTTTCTTACCTTTGATCGTAAGTTCATTCTATAGGCAATCAATCAGTTTAATAGTGCTATTTTTAATGCTGACTTAAAAGTGTTTTGAAACTTTTATAAAAATTTGCAGCTCTTACTAATGGTGGGTGCCAAACTGGAGAATATAATAAGTACCTTAGCTGTGGATGTTTGTGAGAAGCGAAACCGTGCAGAAGAAGCAGTCATCAAACCTTCTGATGAACTCTTTTGGTTCCATAAGCCAGAGATCGTTCTCCAAATCATCCACTTCATTCTCTTTCAGAATTCATTTGAGATCGCTTTCTTCTTCTGGATTTTGGTACTTCACTTTTCTTTTGCTACTTTGTTTGAAAACAATCGCAATCTTTGTTTATGATTTCTCCATTGTACTATCATTAGTTCACATACGGAATACGTTCGTGTATCATGGAGAGACTAGGCTTCCTTATTCCACGGCTCGTCATGGGGTAATAATAACACGTACTCTTTAAGTCCAAACCAATTAAGGGTTTCATCTTTTGGTTTGATGTAACTGATTCTTTGTTCGTACAGCGTGTTAGTTCAAGTGCTTTGCAGTTACAGCACATTACCATTATATGCTCTTGTTACACAGGTAAGTCATAAGTGCGTGCATTATAACCACATACATAGATATGTATATATATGCATAAACCAATTAACAAATCTTGAATCAACTGGTTTTTTTCAAAAGATGGGTAGCAAATTCAAGAAAGGGATATTCGACGATGTAGTACAGTCGACACTGGAAGTATGGTTAGAAGATACAAGGAGCAGAGGAGACTCCACGAGCCAGGCTCACAGGTTGGAGATACAACCCACGACGCCTGAGGCTTTTAATGTCCAAGTCGATGAAGTCAGTGAATGTGAAAACCCCCAAGTCCAATAAGATCAGCACACATCATTCTCTATGTTATCCCTTAACTTGTTGTAACATTTCCACTAGATCGTGCTGCTATACGCTACTTTTAGAGCTCTCATCACAAAAATGTGTCTATCTGTTTGACACTCACTTGAACCCATCTTTTGACTAACCCCTCAAATAATGTTATTTTTAAACCTACAATTGTACTTTCTGTAGATTAACAAAGTAAAAGAAAATCAAATTTGAAAAATTATATATAGATATCATCCTTCAAATATTTATAATAAACGGAAAAGGACTTTCACATGATTCTAGTTCCATCAAGAGTCAAGATCCACAACGTTCTTCTCTCGTCTCTATCTTTGCCCTCTATTTTCTCCACATATTAAAAAGCAAAATAAAGCATAAAGCAAGAATATAAAAAAGTACAGTTTAGGGCCCACTCTGTCGTTGACTAATCTAGATTGTGCACAGACAGACACAACAACAGTTGGGTTCACTTCAAACTCAGATCTAACGGTTCAGATTCCACGCCGGCAACGACCGAGTTTAAAGAGTTTTTTCATGAGGCGTCTGGAGCACCATAGCATGGTTGTGGTCTCCTTCGTACGTCACGATAAGCATCATCGCGTCATCGGGTGCACGCTCCACGTGCTTACGCGCCGGACAACCTCTCATGCTGCTGCACTTGTAATAGCCCCTGAATAAAACCGAGTCCAGATCGAGTTTAGTTTAAACATATTAACATGAGTCAACTCGGTTTTGTATTTTTATACGTTTTTAAAAAAATGTCGAAAACAAACAACAAGTCAAAAAGAGCGTGAATCCACTAGTACTAGACGACACGTTTGGTACAACCAATATAGAAAAAAATACAAATAATATTAGTTTTATTATCAGGTAATATTTGACAAATACACAAGTTGCCCAAGGATTGTTTTTTTTATTTCTTTGGAGATTATAAAAAGTCCGAAACTCAACATCTACAGCTTCAAACATGTAATCAGACATTTAACTAGTTATTTAAAGTTTTAAACGGTATTTATAAATTACAACACTATTAAATATAGATAGTTTAAGATATTAAATGTCATAATTTATAAATATATATTTGTTTATATATAATACAGTATGTTAATTATTAAAAATTGTAAATAATTAATTTTATATTACTTATTATTATAGTATAACAAAGTTTATGAGGTTTGGAAGGTAAACCACGTTTTTTGAAGAGTTAACTAGTTCGAACTATGTTGTTCAAAAAAAAAAAAAAACTAGTTAGTACTTAGTACTATCTACTTTGTTGAGTTTAACGCCTATATACCCGTCTAAACAACAGTTTTAAACACTTTAAAAAAAAATTGATAAAAAATAACACTTTTAAAAGTAAAATTCCATACAATTAAAAAAATA